>NC_056737.1:1891854176-1892011676 GCF_019279795.1 Protopterus annectens
TGCCCACTGAATGGCATACAGCAACAGTTATCCCACACCACAAAGGGGGAGCCACCACTGATCCAGGGAACTATCGACCTATTCGCCTGATGAGCCTGGTCTGCAAGGCCATGGAACGTATCATCATGGAACTCATAAACAAAGACATTGGTAACCTCCAAACTCTGGATCCCACCCAGTTCGGGTTTGTGAAAGGCAGATCATGCCTCCTGAACCTGTTCGATTTCTTTGAGGCAGTCACCAAAGCTGTGGATGAGGGTAAGGTGGTAAACACAGCCTATCTTGACCTCGCCAAGGCTTTCAACACTATCCCCCATTCTAGAATTATAGCTAAACTCACTAAACTAGGTATAAATCCTTACATCACAAGATGGGTTGCAAACTGGCTCACTGACAGAACCCACACTGTAAAAGTTGCAGACTCCACATCTGACCTCAAAGCAGTGACAAGTGGAGTATCACAGGGTTCCGTCCTGGGACCTCTCCTGTTTGTTATCTACTTCTCTGAAGTACAGGCTAACACAGAAGGCCTCTGGCTAACAAAATTCACAGATGACTGCAAACTAGGAGCCATAGTCAAGTCCCCAAATGATGTGGACATCCTACAGAAGGGCCTCACTGAGACAGATGCCTGGTGTCAGAGCCATGGCCTCAAGCTCAATGTCCAAAAGTGCAGTGTCATCCCCTTTGGTAAAAGCTCTGTACCCATGAACTACAACATAGGCAGCAATCTACTTAACACCGAATGTGTGATAAGAGGCCTTGGGACCCAGGTGGACAGTAGTCTCTCCTTTGATAGTCACATTGCCACAGTAGTCAGGAAGTCCTATGTGGCACACCTCATCATAAAAGGGTTCTCATCCAGGAAAAAAGAGATCATTGTTCCCCTCTACTCATCATTCATTAGACCCATTATGGAGTACAACGCCCCTTTTGAAATGTACCTCACAAGACATCTGCAGCAGCTGGAAAGGCCACAGAAGTACCTCACAAAGGGGATCACTGGCCTCAAACAAATGCCCTTCACTGACCACCTCAAAAACCCCAGCTTTACTCAGTAGCATATCGCCTACTCCGAGGTGATCTCTGCCTAACATATAAAGCTATGTCAAACCCAGAGCTGTTGGATATGCTACACCTAAAGAAATCCCAATCCCTCTGAGCTACATGCTCTAGGGACCTAAACCTTATCACCACAATAAACAGGACATGCTGGTGGGATAGATTCCTGTCCCAGAGACTTCCTATATTCTGGAACAAGCTACCCATCTATGCCAAGCAAAGTTCTTCATTAGCACTCTTCAAGAAAAATCTTGATGAGTGGATGGGAAATAGGAAATACACCCCAGGGATCACTTCTGTGTCTCTGCTCGACAGTGGCACAGGAAAATAACTTTCTTGGTTGTCGTAAGCCATGGAACCTTGCTGGCTAGGCTTACTTAGGCCCTTGGGCCGATAGCCTAGTACTTACCTACGAACCTATATGCATATATATAAATGTATATATATGTATGGCTCTACCTGTAATGATCAAAAACCCACTTCACCAAAGTTCACAATGAAGAGACGACATTTCTGAAAACTTAATTTTCTGAACATGCACATCACCAGAGTTTTACTCTAAGAAAGGAGACACTTGGCCACCAGGTAAAAACAAACACACTGCAGTATATCAAAGCCACCCAAGTGGGGGGCATCACTCCTGATGCCTCCCACAACCCCCTAACTAAATTTACCAACTCCGAGATCGCACCATAGTAAGGAAGAGGGCAAATGTCTCCATGGTGGCCAAGTGTCTCCTTTCCCAGAATAAAATTCTGGTGATGTGCTCATTTGAAAAATTAAGTTTTCGGCAATGTCGTCTCATTGTTGTGAACTTCAGTGAGGTGAGTTTTTGATAATTACAGGTAAACCCATATATATATATATATATATATATATATATATATATATGTGTGTGTGTGTGTGTATATATATAATATATATATATATATATATATATATATATATATATATATATATATATATATAAATATATATACTATGCAAAAACGCTAGGTGCATGGAGCATACTATAAGTGCACGGATTCCATGATATACACACAAAAAGAACAATCCAGCACTTTCCCAAATAAATCCAAACAACCGTGGAGGAAGAAGTTTATTCAGGCAAAGCCTGCTCAAACACAGACCGGTGGCCGGTTTCACTTACAGCATCATCAGTGTGCAATCTCTTCAAGCCAAAGCCCGGATTTAAATAACCAAAGTGCATTCTTCCAATGTGCTTATTTAAAGTGACATGCACCCATATACACAGTATGAGCATTCAAATACAAACTTTAAACTCTAAATGACTAATCTATAGATACTCTAAACATTAACATATTTACATGGAAAAACAAATTATTACTATCTAACTCAAAAAATCCGACCAAAAAATCCCCCTCCATAATCAATAAAGATAGAAATGACAAAATTACATGAATATATAATGTTCAAAAAACATATATTATATATACACACATATGTATGTATACACCCATATGTGGATATATATTTTTTATATAGGAAAATACATATCTCCATCAATATCAATACTCATGTGTATCCCTACTAAACCATTCATATTTATAAACTATGTAAGATGTGTTCACTTTTCATGAATCAGTCATTGATGTATTATCTATTATTATATTCAAAAGACATGCTGTCATATTAATATGTATATAACATTTCTTCCTACTGAATATATTACCATTGGTCATTAAGACCTGGTTTGAAGAGGGCCCCCAGAGTAACTATCCACCTGCGTTCCTTCTGTGTTAACATCTGATGTTTAAATACATCAGTTATACCCTGCGTTGTGACCATATCCTGACCTACAAATACAAAGTTTGCTGTAGTATGTATCATCTTATGCTTATATAAAGCACTTGACAGGATGTGTTTTGAATATAATAATAGATAATACATCAATGACAGATTCATGAAAAGTGAACACTTCTTACATAGTTTATAAATATGAATGGTTTAGCAGGGATACACATGAGTATTGATAATGATGGAGATATATATTTTCCTATATAAAAAATATATATACACATATGGGTGCATATATACATATGTTTATATATAATATATGTTTGTTGAGCATTATATATTCATGTAATTTTGTCATTTCTATCTTTATTGATTATGGAGGGGGATTTTTTGGTCGGATTTTTTGAGTTAGATAGTAATAATTTGTTTTTCCATGTAAATATGTTAATGTTTAGAGTATCTATAGATTAGTCATTTAGAGTTTAAAGTTTGTATTTGAATGCTCATACTGTGTATATGGGTGCATGTCACTTTAAATAAGCACATTGGAAGAATGCACTTTGGTTATTTAAATCCGGGCTTTGGCTTGAATAGATTGCACACTGATGACACTGTAAGCAAAACCGGCCACCGGTCTGTGTTTGTGCAGGCTTTGCCTGAATAAACTTCTTCCACCATGGCTGTTTGGATTTATTTGGGAAAATGCTGGATTGTTCTTTTTGTGTGTGTATAAATATATATATATATATATATATATATATATATATATACACACACATATAGATATGTAGATTATATATAGAGATATAGATATGCATACACACAAGTATATTTTATATATATATATATATATATATATATATATATATATATATATATATATATATATATATATACACATATATGTGTGTGTGTGTGTGTGCATGTATGTATGTATGTATGTATGTATATATATTTATATGTATATACTATATTTCTATATATGAGTAAAGTAACATGGAGATAACATCCAAACAAATGGATTGCAGAGCCTCCATTGTAAGAAAGCACACTTTTTTGGTAGTGGGGTGGTTTCATTTAAGGAAGGTTTGACTGGTATTTTTGTCAAGTTGAAGTTTCAGGAACTTTAAATTCAACAAAGTTTTCGAGAAGCTAAGTTTTCACATGCCTCCCTCTGGTTTTTAATGGAGTGAACTGACATTGCCTGTCTTTTTTTTTTTTTCTCAGGAGGCATTACTGAAAACTTTGTATTATGTACTTAACAGACAAATCCTTCATTTTAAAGTGCACAGCTCTCTATCTTACCCCACCCAAGTGCCCAGAGAGGCATCATAGGATTCACCTTTTGGCAACTGCTTTTCAGTATTTTTATAACAATGTGCCAGCAGTAAAATCAACTCTGCAGTCAATGTTTTCTGCTGGTAATGTGATAATTTGTTGTCAATACATAAACCAATTGCTGAATAAGTAGAAAACAAAATGAATGTTGTTTGTTTCTGACAAATAACTACATAAATTTCAGGATGAATTACATAGAATGCACTGCATATTGTCTGATCAAGCACTTTTCAAACACTTGGGGATCATTTTAAACCAACCACAATTAAACATCACATATATGAATTCCAGGTTAAATTTAACAAGTAGATAGATGTGGCCTGGAAAACATCTGTGTTCCTTTGTAGAAAGGATGGACAGCAATGGCAAGGGAATGTTACTTCTTTATCTGAGATATGGATTACTTATACAGTCTGCCTCCACAACAATATGAGATACACTGTCATCATTAGTTTATACAATCTATAGTTTTTATGATGCTTTCCCAACAGGATATGATCATTGCCTCAAAATTTACATGGCCTGCAATTTTCCATTCAAGGAACTTATGGATGTTGTGAATACTAGTATATAAACTTTAACAACAAAACCACTCTGCCTCACACTAACAAGCATATTAAATGCCCATAAGTCCAGCTACATGCACCATGAGTTCCAGCTAGACAATAATGTACACTCATTTTGTACCTGCAACTAAGCTGCAAAACAGAGATAATCAACTCCAAAAAACAGCTTGAACTCCAAAAAACCTCGCTTACAGCTCCCAAACGCATGTAAGCAAGGTTTTTTGGAGTTCAAGCTGTTTTTTGGAGTTGGTAACCTGAGTTGTTTTTAAAACAGAGATAATGATTTCTCCATGCTAGCCACAAAGCCTGTTCTTTATCATCATTTCATATAAAACACATTGAGCGACACTAAAAATTATATTTCTAAGTTTCTTTCAGCATCTAAAACAAAGGGTGATGGGTACATTTAGGCAACTCTCCCAAACAACTCAAACTAAATGATCAGTAATCTTGAACAACAAAGACTGATACAGCACACAAGCTCATAACTAGGTATAAATCAGGTTTAAAATAAATAACTGAGCAATACTCACAGCCACTGTGTTCATTTATAAAGACAAAAAGTAAGCTTTTTGAAAACATGTTTTTTTTTCAGACTTTATTAATGTTTTGCTCAGTTTTATTTTATGCTAACTTATATGGTTTAGCTTTGTAACACTGCCATAAGGAAGGAGATTACCAGGCTAGTGGCTTAACAGCACATACAAACCTAGCCAATATAACTCAATTTTTACCCAATATATAGCCCCTAGAGGCTAGAAGATGGCATGGATCTGTGGCTATGCCTTGAATAGGTTAAGACTGTCCCTGTCCATGAGACATAGGTGCTACCCTAGGTGGGAATTTATGATTCTCCATCCATTGATCCAAACTGCATTTGAAGAGGGTGATGGAAGGGCTCTGCTTATGTGAATATGAAGCCTGTTCCAAAGAAGTGGCAATCTCTGACACGCACATCTGTCTCTCCAGTATGTTGTGTTTGAGTTGCTAAGTTTAGATCCCTAGATCAGATGACCATCATGCTGTTTTATTTACAGATGTGCAGCAACTCCATCAGGGCTGGATTTGTGGGCAGGCATTGGTCACCCCTTAATATTTTGTAGGAAATAGAGTAAAGGGATAGGGCTTTTAGTCTATCCTCATAGGCATGTTGTTTACACCCTATATTTTATTTGTGAGGAATCTCTGAGGTCACTCAAGCTGCTGTATGTGCCAAGTCAAGTACATGCCAAATGCTGCACTGTGCTTGATTATTGGTCTAATGAGGGCTGAGTACAGTATGACTATTATTTCCTTGGATCTGGATGCCACATCTTTACTTATAAGTTGTGCCACATAGAAGGACTTCTTCACTAATATGGACACATGGCAGTGAAAGTTCAGGCTACTATCTATTTGTGTACCTAGAGCTCTGACCTCTGAGTCTACTCTTAGGAGTGTGCTATTGCTGTTATTATTTGCAGGAGTATTTGATCTCCCAAAGGGTATGATGCATTTTGTTCACATTTAGTTTTAGGCCATGGTTCTGACACCAATCATTTGTCTGGTCTAGACCCTCCTGAAGGATATCTAAATTGCTGGGGTATTCAATGACTACTTCCAGTTTACAGCTGTTGGCAAACTTTGTCATCCAGGGGCCTTCCACATTAGCCTTGATTTCAGAAAAGTATATTCTGAACAGGAGTTGCCCCAGCACTGAGCCCTGTGGCATACCACTGGTAAATGGCCTCTTGCTAGAGATGGATTCAGACACTTTAACCACGTGTCCTGTCTATCAGACCTCCAGCTATCCATCTGGTGACATAGGGATTTATGCCCAGTTTTTTTAGTTTATTTATAATACCTAAGTGGGGAACTGTTAAATGCCTTGGCCAGGTCGAAGTAGGTGGTATATACTGTTTTACTCTCACCCATGGCCTTAGAGACTTTGTTAGATAAATACACCAGATTCAGTAAGCATGACTTGCCCTTGACAAAGACGAATTGGGTTGGGTCTAGTGTTTGGAGGTTTCCTACATTATTATTTATCAGTTCAATGATTATTCTTTCTGTGGCCTTATATATATGACTAGTCAAACTTATGGGTCTGTAATTTGCTGGTCAGTTGATGGTCCCCCTTTAGAGGGACGACTGATGCTGTCCCTCACTCTATCAGGACAAAGCCAGTCTGGAGGCTGTGGTTAACAAGAGAGTGTTATGGGCCTGATAAGTTCTGATTTAAGCTTTTAAGAGGCAACCTGGTATATTATCATGCTGCAGTAAAGCCGTGTTTTTAGCTTTAAAGTGTGCAGTGGCAACCTGTTCTTTGCTGATAATTGGTGATAGGGTGGTGGAGGGGTCTTGGGGGAGTACTGGGGGTAATGGGGAAGTGCAATCTGAGCTGAATTTGTCAGCCAGCAGATTTGGTATATCTTCTGGCTGAGTATAGTTGATGCCATTTACAACTACTTCTGTGCATTGTTGGATGTTGCCCTTAAGACTGCAGATGTAAGACTTGGAGACTATCTTTACCTTAAAGTCTGCTTTCATTCAGAGACTTGACTAGTTCCATGCTTTACTTGTTTAGACTAATGAGGGACATTTTGCTCTATTGTGCACATTCTCTCTTACTTGAGGATAGGATTTTCTTTCTTTTGTTGTACAACCTATTAATATCAGGTGTCCACTAGGGTGGCTTGTTTTTGTAGTTTGACAGCTTTATTTCGGTCTGGTACTGCTGTTTCTATGCAGCTGTGAATATGGTTGTACAGGGTCTTTTTGTATACCTCTGCATAGGTTTCTGTGATTTCTGGATTTGGGGGAGTTTGAAAACTAGCTATGCCATCTCTTAACAGAGGGTAATTTACCAAAGAGAATTTCTTAAAGTTTTTGGGGTTAGGTAGGGGGACTTAGTTTTACCTTTATTTCAAGGGAAACTATTTTGCAATCTGATCTTACTAATGAGGGCATCACATGGGCGGGGGGGGGGGGGGGGCACTCTCCCATATCTGTGAGTACCACATCTAAGATAGCAGCTCCAGGCCATTTGAATTTACAAAGTCAAGAAATCTTTGGTCCTGCATGTTAGTGGTTATGAATGCCTCCCAATTAATCATCCATGAGTATGGTATTGGGCTGTATGGTGAGTGATTCTAGTAACTTCATGTATGATGTATGGGTTTCCTGGTTCATGGTGGGCCACCGTAGCTAGCAAGAATATGGTGATGGATATTTCCCATGGTTAGTTGAACATGGAGTAGCTCCAGCATGTCATATTGTCTGACCAGCCTTGAGGTATGGTTATCCTTTATGTAGCTAGACACATCGCCACCTTTTGCTCTTTCATGTTCACTGCTGGTCAGAATGTATGAAAGGCATTACAGCCATGCATTGCTGGCGTGCTTTCCATGGCTTTGAACCATGCTTCATTAACTGCATCAGCATTATTCAGGGTAAGGACAGCTTCCAGTTAGTGCAATTTCTTGATGAGACTCCTAGAAATGAGCAGCAACACCTTTAGCTTGTCCTGAGTAGCTTTTGTTATGTTGGAAGATTTGCCTGTTTTGCAATGCCTATAAAGGGACTATAAGAGTGGATAATGCTTTGGCCAATATTCGGAAGCCTAGAGGTGACAGGTGAAGACTATCCCTTTCAAAGCAGTGTGGCCTGTCAACCATTTCCTCCCCGGCTAGCAAGTATTGGGCCAGGTTGGAATGACACCAGTAGCTAAGCCAATTGTTAAAATGAATCATTTTGCTGGTATTGTGCAATCATCCTTGGAGATGATGCTCAATGCTATGCTCATACCTGCCTGTGACACATATTCTGAGCGCTCAAACATGTCTCTTCATATAGTCCAAGGAGGTATATCTCGGGTCATTCACACCCACATAGACTATAACTGATTCATACTGGTACTTAGGTGTAAGTGACTTAAGTGCTTGAGTGATCTCATGGATTTTGGCCCCTGACAGGCAACTAACTGTAACCTTCTCCTTATCCAGCCTGGTAAGAGGGACAACAGTGCATATCACAATGGAGTCTCCTATGACAAGAATATTGGGTTGTGGAGTCTTTTGCCATACAGGCTTGGTAGATGAGATACAATGAGATGTGGCTTTCTGTGTTGTGATGGAAATTGTCTTGTTTGTGTGCATGTGGAGTTTCAGAGGCCTTTGAGGTTTGGATCCTTTGTGAATGCAGTGAGTGGTGTGTGTGAGCTGCTGACAACCTGTTTGTTGCTTTCTGTGTCTGTCTGTGAAAGACTGGCCCCCATTCTTACTATGCAACTACATCTCTCACATATTATATTTGTCTGTCTGAGAATTAAGTGGTTGTCAGTGTACATAATGCAATTGTTACATTGCCTTAGGATGCCCATGTCCACTAAGCTGGATGCGGAGATAGCAGAAAAGTGCCCATCCATGGTTGTAGGTCCTAATGTGGTTTTGGAGGAAAAGGACGGGTGCTTACTTTGTGTAATCTGCAGCTAGCCTAACCAGAAATGCTGCCCAGTGCCCAAACCAGATGGTCTGTGAGCAGCAATAGTTCTGGGTTTTACAATCAGGTAAGGTAGACATAAATAGTCCTCACTGAATGAATAACTGCTGCTTATGCAAATTAGTTGCCCCATGAGTAACATGGGACTAAGGTAAAATTCTGAGGGGGGTTTTATAGGGAAATTTCAACTTCTGGTAATTGAGTGCATACAAGGCACTAGTAACCACTGCTGTGCAAATTGCCATCCTTTGCATGAGACATTATATCTGCCTGAGTTGGTGGTAGTATAAGTGGATATAAAAGATCCCATGGCACTTATCAAGAAGAGCAGGGGTTCTTTCCTAAAAAAGTCGACAGAAAGAAACAGAACCATCTTCAATGAGATATACAAGAAAAGAAAAGAAAGACATAACTTGTCACATCAAAGAATTACAATCATCACTGTAAAACATTTAAAACAGAATAAAACAATTTACCCCTCGACTTTATGCCATAGCCATAGTTAGATTGTTTTTCAGATGACCTTCTAGACACCATATATTACTATAGAGGACTCTAGGGGACCTTCTCAACCACGCATTCCTAAAGATCTGAATTGTAATCATACACTGTCTGCCATAATCCCAATACAAAATAATAGGCAAGGTAATATATTTCAAATAATTATTTTTATATATGAGAAATAACTTATCCCAATATTTAGAGGGTCTACTTTAGATCAACGAAAACTTAAAACCTAGAGCGCTCACATGAGTGAAAATCCAGATATTCTATATTCATTTTTTTGGATTGCAGTACAGTGGAGATCGGGATATTTGCCCTTTCCTCACTGTAGTGCGATCTCAGAGTTGGAATATATATTTAGCGGGGGGTGTGAGGGGCACAGCCCCCCACAATAGCAATTGCGAATACCTGCATATTCGCTCATGTGAGCACTCGAGAATTTGAGTTTTTGGCGATATGATATAGACCCTATTTAGCCACCCTGGCTCAATGGAAGAGGACATGTTTCATGTTCTCTTCAACCTGACATTCTGCCTTATGACATTACCTTTCTCCATTACTCTTGTTATGTCATTCTCCACTTTGCTGGCAACTTCACTAAGGAACATCTCCCTAAAAAATCCTAACATTTTATCACACCTTTATAAATAACTTGTTTTAACCTCTCTGTGGACTGTATTTCTTCAACATGTGAAACTTGCACCCTTTTATTTGGTCAATATGACATTTTTCACTCAGGACAGCATTTATATTTTTTATGACTAGGCAGTACAATTTCTCACCATTTTTATGAAGTATATTTGACCAGCTGCTAACACTGTTTTTTATTCTTTTATACACAACTTTCATTTCTGGTTGAAATTAACTGGTTAAACACAGCACTTATTCTTCAATGTATTGATATTCCACTATTATCAATATTTTTTTCTGTTAAAGAATATTACTTTGAATTTTATTGATCCATAGTAAAGGACATTGACTTAATGATACTATAATTTATCTACTACATTTTGACTCTACAATTTACAGCTTTTATAACACAATTAAACACAGTCTGCCATCTGAATCACCACATACAGTGGCTGATGTCAGAATGCTATAATAGTTGAAATAGCCAGAGATATGAAAGGTAAATTAACATTTGTTATGCTTTTTGATCTGCTGCTTTTTGGTCTTAAGGTCTGGCACGATAAATCAGCCATTTGTTCACCATCACCACAGCAAGGGTCAGCCTGTAGGGACTATCAATTAGATAGTCATCAAGGGTAGTCTGATAGTTTTATTTCTTTTTTTTTTTTCCTACTACTAAGCTCTACTGCTTGTATGTGTCTGGATTCTTTTCTACTGAGGATATTCCATCCAAGTAAATAAAGCACTAAGTGATGCTTTCCATGGTCTGTACCACTGAAATAATGGCATTTCATATGGCCTAGATTGTGCACAACTCCTAGATTGTGCACAACTCTCCTCACCACTGGTACAGGTAAGGGAGCCACAACCATTCACTCCTTCATTTTACTGCCTGGTTTCTCCATTGCTAGGGTTATCAAGTAAACCACAGTCAGGAAGCTTCATGCTATTCTTTACTAAATTAAAATGTGAATAATTTTCTGTGGCTTGTAATTATGTAGTTATTTGCAATTAAACCTGTCTGACCTGGTTTGGTGGATCTTGTATTTTATTTTTTTTTACATTTCTTTAATGCACTCTCTTTTTTTTCCAAGTTGAATAAACCTCCTGCCTTTATTACCATTTTAGCATGATGGGAATATTCAGAAACTTGGTTCATTATGAGTTGGGTATTGCAAAGAAAAGTGAACAGAACAGGACACTTCCAAATAAAATACATCACTAAAATAATGGGGCAGCTGTAGTATGCAAAAGGTTCTGGACAATGCACTTGTTTACACTATCTTGTCATACATCACTACATGCATTGCTCCCTTGTGATGCAACATTATTCATGCAGTATGATAGCCACAAATGAATAACACTACATGGTAGTGCATAACAAATACAGTGTAATACAGAAACGTTCTGAAAACTACTCTGCTGATAGCTTTCTATTAGTGTAGCCAAAATGTTGCAGACAGTGCATAACTTCCTTCATTGTGTAGGCACAAGACCATACTGGTACCATTGGATGAATCATACAGAACTACCCTCTTCCTGCACCCTGTGTATCCTTCAGACATGCAGTTTCATAACCACTTTATTTCATTACTACATTTACTGACTTTCCTTCCCCCAAACTTAGTATTGCATTATTCCTCTGTGGGGTACAAGGTACTGCAATCTCCAGTATCCTTTGACTTCCCTGATCTGCATTGTATAGGGAATCATATCCCTGAAGGGCTGTTCTTGAGGCCAGAAGCACTGAAAGTACCACTGAAATAAGCTGCACATGGCACTGATGCTATTCAGTGTGCCATTTATTTTGATGTGGTATACAGTGAGTGCCTCCAGATAAAAGCACCATTCTGATTCTCAATTATACCAGTGTTGGTGAGGTGCCTGACTCCAAATCTGCTCTATGGATTTATGAAATGTGGGAGGCAACTCTAAATTAGAATTGGTGCCATTAATGAGATAATCATTAAAGACTAAGAAATGTGATGGAGAAATAGCATAACTACTGAAGCTCCAATTCCTAAAGCATTTCTAACACCATCATATTCACAGATTCATATACAGGTATTATGCAACTGAGGCAGGAAGACTGAAACCATGATTTTCAGTTATAAAACTGGTATATGTTTACAGTACAGGAAAAATAAGCCGCATATGTAGCCTCATAAAGGATAGTGAGAAGGAACGTTTACTTGAAGATGTTAATAATGAGGTGCAGACTGCATGAATTTTATCAATTTATCCTACCTTAACTAGTGAGGGGCGGTCGCGGTGGTGCAGCAGTTAGCGTTTTCGCCTCACAGGAAGAGGTTCTCTGGTTCGATCCTCGGCTGGGGTGCCTTCTGTGTGGAGTCTGCATGTCCTCCCTGTGGTCGCGTGGGTTTCCTGTGGGTACTCCGGTTTCCTCCCACACCCCAAAGACATGCTGTAAGTGGATTGGACACTCTAAATTGGCCCTAGGTGTGTGTGTGTGTGTGTGTGTGTGTGTGTGTGTGTGTGTGTGTGTGTGTGTGTGTGTGTGTGTGTGTGTGTGTGTGCCTTCTGTGGAAGGTTGGGCACCGGGCTGGCAACTCGATACTGTAAAACTCTGCTGCCAATCATGAGTGGACAGGTGTTCCACTGTGGTGACCCCTAACCGGGAAAAGTCAAAAGAAGAAGAAGATTCTACCAAAACTAATTAATTCACTTCACTTATTTTCATACATTCCATATCAAAGATAAAATGTAGTGGAAGGTATGACGCCCATGCACTGGCCTAGCAATCAAGGAGCCTGAATCTTCACCACTAACAACAGTGAGGGGTGTCCATATAGGGAAAGAATAATAAATACACACACAGTAAAGTACAATTTCCCTTAAGAGCACACAGACATCACAGTCAGTCTGGGGCTGGTTTCTCCCTTTCTCTCCAGGTCCCCAAGAAGACTCCCCACTGGCACAGCTATAGGATCCAGATCTCAGCCTAGAGGGCAAGCTAAAACCTCTAACATACTCTCAGTCTAACCAATGCTTCGTGTCCCTGCCCAAGTAGCTGACACACACACACTTTGAAATAAGAGTCATATACAACCACACAGACACTCCTGGGGAAGGCTGGCACAGGTTCTCCAGCTGTGCCCCTTTTTTGTCCAGTCTAAAGGGTAGTACCAGCTGCCACCATCCACTAATATCAGCTACTCATAGGCCCTTCTGAAAGGGTGTCCAATTATTACTGTGCAATATTATTATCCAAATGGCAAGTGTAACTGAACAGTCAAGGCTTATTAGAGTGACTTAGTACAGTATCACTATATACATGCAATGTACTCTAGAGCTTAAATTAATGCGACATAAAACAGCCACAGTTGAAAGGTTTAAAATATTTAATAATAAATAATAAAATAAAAGACAATACTTCTTACTACAAAGTGCTAGTCAAGAGTTCAGGGATCACAGAGAAATACTTAAAATAATACGGTATAAAAGTTCTGACATCACAAAAAACAAACTAGTGTAATCTTCCTATTTCTTAGCTATATTTGAGAGAAAACACAGTTCTAAATAACTTACATATAGAAACAGGCAGTGCCTGTGATTTGAATGTACTCAAGACAAAATGCTCTGAGCTCTCTGATTCTCTCTCTTTAAATTGATAACACAGAGCTGCTTAACATGACATCATTCTTTACACTTCTCTGGAGTTCCCAGGCTAACAGAAACTGCATTTACATTCTTTATACCTGGTCAGAAACCAGAGCAATAAAGGACATTTATACATGCACATTCTAGCCATTAACTATGGTCTTAAACAATTGGCAGGATGCCTTCCCTCTAGACATATCGTCACTGAATGTTAACATCAAAGACAGAAAAACATGATTGACTTGCTTTCTTACAGCAGAGTGCACTGTTGTTACATTTTTGCAATTCAATATCCAATGCAGTCATTTCACATTTAAGAGAACAAGCCTGTGGATTACATTAATATTTACAAATGACAGAATTATCTATAAAATTCTATCTGGCTAGGCTGGCAGCCATCACCTATCTTCACCCCCCCCGGAGAACTCAAGCTAGTTTTTCAAGTGGCCCTTGAAAAATGTTGCTTGCAAGGGTTAGGTCTATCTGAGTATAACGTACCCCCATTCCCTGTATTGAGAGCCAATCTACGTTGGCATTGCTAATCCCACTGCGATGCTGCACTGACATATCATATGCTTGCAACCCTAGACTCCATCTTAGCAACTTGGCATTTTGGGGGTTGTGATCTGTCACAGTGAATTTTCTTCCATATAAATAAGGCTGAAGTTTCTGCAGTGTCCACACTATGGCTAGATATTCCTTTTCTACAGCTGCATAGCATTCCTCCCTGGGTAGGAGCCTATGACTGAAATAAACCACTGGATGTTCTTCTCCCTCTGAAGAAATCTGGCTAAGTACATCCCCCACCCCATGGTTCGAAGCATCCACCTTCACAACAAATTCTTTGCTGTAATCTGGACTGGTTAACACATGGGGTCCTCCAGAAGCTTCCTAAAATGCATGGTCACAGGCTGTGGTCCACACTACCTTATCTGGCCTGTTCTTCCTTGTCAGGTCTGTGAGGGGAGCAGCTATGGTACTATATCTAGGGATGAACTTTCTGTAGTATCCTGCTGTCCCTAAGAATGCCCTCACCTGCTTTTTAGTAACAGGTGCAGGCCATGCCTGAATGGATTCCACTTTGGCAGGTTCTGGCCTGATCTTACCACTCCCCACTCTATGTCCCAGGTAGCAGACTTCTGTCATACCCACCTGACATTTGCTCGGCGTAATGGTCAACCCTGCCCTCTGTAGTCTACCCAGCACCTCCCTGACACGTTGAAGGTGCTCTTGCTAAGAATGGCTGTAGATGGCAATATCATCTAGGTAAGCAAGGGCAAACCCTCCTGCTCCTACTAGGATATGATTTACCAGCCTCTGGAAAGTTGCTAGGGCATTTTTTATCCCAAAGGGTATCTTTGTGAACTCATACAAGCCACAAGGAGTCACAAAGTCTGACCTCTCTCTAGTACTGGGAGTCAAGATCACCTGCCAGTAACCCTTTGTAACATCAGTGGTTGTAAGATACTTAGCCTCACCCATCTGCTCTAGGGCCTCATCTGTCCTAGGCATAGGGTAAGCATCTGACTCTGCGTGACTACATAATTTCCTGTAGTCTACACAGAACCTGGTGCTGCCATCCTTCTTTGGCATCAGCACCACTGGGAAGGCCTAGGGACTGTTGGACTCTTGACTCACCCCTAGTTCCAACATCTCCTGTATCTCCTCCCTCAGAGCCTGTTTGACTCTCTCAGGCACAGTATAAGGGGCCTGCCTAATAGGCCTTTGGGTTCCTGTATCCACCTGGTGCTGCACCAGTTGGTGCACCCAGGTTTCCCAGTGAACATGTCTCCAAAGTCCTCTAACACTGCTCAGATTTCTCAAACCTGGGTAGGAGATAACTGCTGGGACATTGCTACTCCTTCCAATGAGATGTCAGTCCGAGCCTCACCGAGGAGATCAGTCACCAGATCTCCTTCAGACTCCTCCTGCAATCCACTGCAAATACTTAGCACAAGGGCCTCCCTTATCATGGTAAGGTTTCATCATGTTAACATAGTACAGTTTGTGCCCCTGCCTTCTGCCTAGCAGTTCCAGCATGTAGTTAACATCACTTACCTTTCTTACCACCTTGTAGGGTCCCTCCCAAGCTGCTTGCACCTTGTTGTGTCTGACAGGAATGAGAACCATTACCTGCTGCCCTACAGCATACTCTCTAGCTCAAGCATTCCTGTCATACCATATCTTTTTCTGTTGTTGGGCTTCTGCCAGGTTTGCCTGGGCCAAGCCCATGAGTTCCCTGAGCCTTGTCCTGAGGTTTAGGACATATGCTACAACAGACTTCTTGTGAGGTTCACACTCACCTTCCCATTCATCACAAATTAAATCTAGAGGTCCCCTCACCCAATGCCCATACAACAACTCAAAGGCATAAAAACCTGTGGATTCCTGGGTTACCTTTCTGTAAGCAAACAACAGATGGGGTAAATATTTGTCCCCCTCCATCTTAAACTGGTCTGCAAATGCCTTAGCATGGACTTGATTGTAGAGTTTAATCTCTCAACAAGACCACAAGACCATTAGTCTGGGAATGGTAGGGGGTAGTCTTAGGTGCTTCAACCCACAGTACTTCCAAAGACAAGTCAGCAGGCCTGACATGAAATTGGCACTTCTGTCAGTCAGTATTTCTTTTGAGAAACCTACCTTGCTGAAAATCTCTAACAAAGCATTTGCCACCTTTTCTGCCTCAATGGAGGACAGAGCCACTTCCTCAGGGTATCGTGTAGCATAATCCACTACCACTAGGATATACTTTTTCCCTGTGGAACTTTGGGTACTCAGAGGCCCCACAATATACATATCTACCCTCTGAAATGGCTCCTCAATCACAGGCAAAGGAATCAAAGGAGATCTCACCTTGTCTCCTGCATTGCCTACCTTTTGGCACTGCTCACAGGTCATTTAGTACCCTGTTACAGTTCTGGAAATTCCAGGCCAATAGAAGTTCTTCATAATATGTCTCTTTGTATGTTTTATGCCCATGTGACCTGTAAAGGGAATATCATGGGCTATGGCTAGAAGCGCCAAATGGTAGGCTCTAGGTACAACCAACTGCTGTACCCTCTCACCTTCTAACACTCCCTCAGAGGTCCGCTCTCTGTACAGTAACCCTTTGTCCCAGTATACAGATTCCACCTTCCCTTGAGAATCAGGTGCCTCACTAGCTACCTGCCTCAGGCTTTGCAATGTAGGGTCTGAGAGTTGAGCCTGTCTCAACTCTCTCTTTGTAACCCTTCCCAGCTCCCCTTCCATAGGAAGTCTGGCATCCTCTGACAGTGATGCCTCACTGTCAGCCTGGGTACTACTACTCACCTCTACCTTTGCAGTCACTCTGTCCAAAGGAACATCAGTACCCACAAGCAGCTGTGGCTTATCTTCAGTCTCAGTGCTACAGAGTAGCTCCCTCCCTGAATTAACCACCTCACCAGTCCCAGCTGCAAGTATGCAGTCTGTCTTGGCTCCCCCCCAGGCTATCAGACCCACATGCTTGT
The DNA here is from genome assembly GCF_019279795.1 of Protopterus annectens. Classification (NCBI taxonomy): domain Eukaryota; kingdom Metazoa; phylum Chordata; order Ceratodontiformes; family Protopteridae; genus Protopterus; species Protopterus annectens. Next base: position 1,891,871,626 of record NC_056737.1, read on the forward strand.
CTCCTAGCCTAACTGCATAAGCACATGGTACTGCCTCATCTAAATCCTTCCCTATGATGACATCTGCGGTAGTTCATTGTCTCAAGACAACCTACTATTGGCATTTCATCTTTCCCACTTACTGGCTCTCTCACCTTTTGTTCCCCATCTTGTCTCTGTGGACATCTGTATGAAACATGGCCCCACTGGTTGCATTCAAAACATTTTACCCTAGGTCCTGGACATGTACCTGGACTAGTGGCTTCCCCTGCTACTGGCAGATTCTATTGGGGCAGTCTGTACTGCCCACCATGTTTTCCTTTAGACCCATGAGCAGTACTGGGGGTCCCTTTCCTGTGCAGGGATGCGCTGCTTGCTAGGCATAGGGTCTCCCTTCTTCCCCAACTCATCTTAAGTAGCACATTGTCTATCAGCTAAACAGATCCTCATGTCCTCAGGCAAAGTGCTAAGGGCTTGTTCCCTCATCAAAAGGTCTGCCAGCCCTTCAAAAGTGGTGACCCAACATCCACTCACCCACCTATGAAAATAAGTGATCAGGTCAGCAACATATTCACACACACTTTCATCTGCCTTGCGTCTATGCTCATGAAACATTTTCCTATGTCAGGTGTTAGCTTAAAACATTCTAATAAGCAATGCTTAACAACAGAGTAATTAAAACAGTCAATGTCAGACATTTTAGACAAAGAAGTTACAGCTTTACCATGGAGTAAGGGGGTAAGGAACCGTACCCAGAGCCTTTGGTCAACATTATACTGTTTACATACCCTCTCAAACATATGAATGAAACTATCAAAATTATCCCCCTCTTTAAACTGTGGAAGAAATTTACTGACCTTTTGTGCTTCTGGGGTCCAGTTACTCCCTTCCCCATTACCTCCATGACTCTGGCAAAGAGTCAGCATCTCCCTCTCATACTGCCTCTGCCTCTCCTTTTACTCAGCTTCCAGGCATAGCAGTTTCTCATTGTCGTCAGCCTGCAGACATCTCAGTTTCTCATCTGCTTCTGTTTCCAAATGCCTGGCCTCCAACTCAAGTCTCTTTAGCTCCAGATGGATTTTTAAGTCCTCTGCAGAAAAGTTGAGCTGTCTATTTTCTGAGGGTGGTACATCTCCACTACGAGTCTGAGTGTCCTCCTGTTTGCTGTTTTCTGATGCAGCTTTGACCGAGGCTGCAATCAGGCCTGACTTAGGTTTTCATGCACCAGTCCCCTAGCCTGGCACATCTCAGACAGTTGGCTCCTTGTCAGTTTTTCATACTCGTCTGCTAACATGCTGCCTGCTCTCCCTGACTAACTAAGCTAAAAAAAGAAATAAAACAATTGTGATCTGAACTCTTGAGTATTCACTGCATGGCCAATTTAGAGTACAAAACACCTTCAGCGATCACTGTACACAAGCTACAGGAATTCACTCTACCCATACCACTACAAGCCAATTAGTATTTGCCAACCAATTAATATGTGGTGTGGATATCCCACCACTGCCAAACAATTAATATGTGACGCCCGTGAACTGGCCCAGCAATCAAGGAGCCTCAATCCTCACCACTACCACTAGTGAGAGATGTCCATATATGGAAAGGATAATAAATACACACATAGTAAAGTACAATTTCCCTTTAGAGCACACAGAGATCACAGTCAGTCTAGGGCTGGTTTCTCCCTTTCTTTCCAGGTCCCCAATAAGACTCCCCACTGGCACAGCTATAGGGTCCAGATCTCAGCATAGTGGGCAAGCTAAAACCTCCAGCACCCTCTCTGTCAAACCAGTGCTTCATGTCCCAGCCCAAGCAGCTTACAGATGCACACACTTTGAGATAAGAGTTATATATAACCACACAGACACTCCTGGGGAAGGCTGGCACAGGTTTTCCAGCTGTGCCCCTTTTCAGCCCAGTCTAAAAGGTAAGTACCAGCTGCGACCACCCACTAATATCAGATACTCAAAGGCCCTCCTGAAAGAGTGCCCAATTATTACTGTGCAATATTATTATCCAACTGGTAAGTGTAACTGAACAGTCAAGGCTTATTAGAGTGACTTGATACTGTATCACTATATACATGCAATGTACTCTACAGCATACATTAACTCTAGATAAAACAGCCACAGTTGAAAGGTTTAAAAATATTTAATAATAAATAATAAAAACACAAGACAATACTTCTTACTACACAGTGCAAGTCAGGAGTTCAGAGATCACAGAGAAATACTTAAAAAAATACAGTAGAAAAGTTCTGACATCACAGAAAACAAACTAGTCTAATCTTCATATTTCCTAGCTATATCTAAGAGAAAACACAGTGCTAAATAACTTACATATAGAAACAGGCAGTGCTGGTGATGTTGTATGTTCTCAAGACAAAATGCTCTGAGCTCTCTGATTCTCTCTCTTTAAATTGATAACACAGAGCTGCTTCACATGACATCATTCTTCACACTTCTCTGGTTTTCCCAGGCTAACAGAAACTACATTTACATTCTTTAAACCTGGTCAGAAACCAGAACAATAAAGGACATTCATACATGAAAATTCTAGCCATTAACTCTGGTCTTAAAACAATAGGCAGGATGCCTCCCTCTAGACATATCAACTTTGAATTTTGATGTCAAAGACAGTCATAAAATGCTTGACTTAGCTTTCTTACAGCAGAGTGCACTGTTGTTACATTTTTGCAGTTCAATATCCAATACAGTCTTTTCACTTTTAAGAGAACAAGCTATGGCTTACATTAATATTTACAAATGACAGAATTATCTACAAAATTCTATCTGGCTAGGCTGGCAGCCTTCACCTATCTTCACAGAATGAATCTAAGTTGCTGCAGAATTCCAGATGACTCAAAAATTATTTCCCTCTTCTGAAATGTAGTATTTGACACCCTCCTTTTTAACCATATCATTATTTTAGATGAAAGTAAATAAAGTGGGTGACACTGTTGAGATGGTTGGCACTTGGTTCTTCATTCCATTTGTCATCTGGGAACCCTTCCATGTAGGGTCCCTTCAGTCCAGGGTCTGTGTGGCTCCCTGTGTTTAATTCAGTTTTTATTGGGTACTGTGGTTTCCTATCACATTTAAAACAATCATGTAAATTAACAACAGCTGTGCATGGTGTGTGTGTGTGTGTGTGTGTGTGTGTGTGTGTGTGTGTGTGTGTGTGTGTGTGTGTTCATTTGTATGTATACACATATGTCCACGCGAGTAGACGTATGTCTGTGTGGGCATATGTATGTGGGTGTGAGAGACCATGTGTGCCCAGTGATTTTTTGGTGTTCCAGCTCATGCTACTGCCTTTGCCTTGCAACAATGAATGCTGCAATTCCTCTTAAAGCAAGTGCCCATTTCATAACTTCATTTCCTAGAATTACTTGCGTTTAATTGTTGCTTTAAAACATATATAGTTAAATTACTGGTTCATTTAGACACATAGTTAAATTCAAAATTATGATGTGATTTTGAGACTGCTCAGAATGTTCAGTGATGTATATAGGGTACTGGAATAAATTGTATAGTTAAAGAAAAGTAAAACCTTGTTAGCACTATTGAGATGTCAAAAATTGCACTTATGTACCATCTCTGATTTTGAAAGTTGTAAATAAAAATGAACCTATGGCATTACTAAGGGTTGTCAGAAGCAACAACACAACCTCAGAAAATGCAAATGAAAGTACCACACATTATATGACATGTTAATGACAAGCTGTATCTCTAAAGAGATATACGATTTCTTTGAAGTTCTACATCCCCTGATACCCAGCTTAAGTGCATTACCAAAAATACACAAAATAAAGGATCCACCTATGCACCCTATTGTCTCTGGTAGGGGATAGTTGACAGAACTCCTTTCTATTTATCTAGAAGGGGAATTGAAAAAACTATTACCAAAGGCAACCACTGTTCTAAGAGACACTGCCCATTTTTTAGGCCTTCTATCTGAAAAAAATAGGAAAAAGGGAGGATTATAACGGTTTGTTATTAGGTACGCTAGATGTATGGAGTCTCTTCACAGTAATACCAAATGACTGTGGCATAGAAGCCATTAGAACGTTTGTTAACTTGGAGACTGTGGATGTTGGCTTGATTTGTTGAACTTTGGAGTTAACATTGGAAAATAAAGTATTTATTTACGGCGAGAAATACTATTGGCAAAGATGGGAGTAGCCATGGGCACCCCTTGTGCCAATAGTTACTCCAATATTGTCTTAGCTCAATCAGAGAAAGAATGGGCCAGTAATTTAAGCAATATTTGGAAAGATGGACTAATTTTCTATAGCAGATTTGTGGATGATATTTTTCTTGTATGGGAAAGCGATGAGACCAGCTTATGTGATTTTGTTGCCTACCTAGGAGATACCACATCCTTCCTGAAATTTGATCTTAATCTATCCAGCCAAGAGATAGAATTCCTGGATGTAAAATTGTATATGGACCCCAAAGAGGGGATAAACACTGTAATACATATGAAGCAAATGTGGCGTAATTATATGCTACACCAGACAAGTATGCATCCTAGACATATCTTTTCTAATCTAATTGACAACCAAGTTACACGTATCCTTTTGTTGTCATCCAATTTGATGCAATTTTAAACACATTTTATATTTTATTAAAATTCTTGGTTTTGGTAGAGTTACTTGTCCGTGGTGGTACATTTGTTTGCTTTTTCTGTGATTTTGAAACTTGAAAATGTATCAAGGATCTTTGCTGAAAACGTAATTCACAGTGAAAAACTGGATAAAGTTTCTGAGTACACATGGGTAATACTAAAATACTGTTTGTGTGTAATTTTATGACATTTCCCAGCATCATTCATTACAAAACAAAAGTTATTGTTAACTTTCAAAGGAGAAAATTCCTGCTTTTATAAGGTAAATGTTTTTTTTTTTTTTTGAAACTTCAGAATTTACAAACTATTTCTGCAAAGTTTCCACAGTACGTCGTTTGATACATCACTAAGCCAGGGGGTTAAGACTACAATTGTCCAAACAAAAGTAAGCCAGGATTAAGCACTACATCAAAAAGGAAAATTGTTCTGACACAGATAATCAGCTTCAGCTACCACTGCTCACGTGTGGAATTCTGCTGCATTACTACTGTGCACAACATGTCAGTGTTTTTTTCTTATTTTGGGGGGAATTGCTTTGTGTAAAATATAGTCTGTTACATTTTTCTTTAATCAATTTTTTATAATACAATTGCTGGTGACCAACATATACAGAATGCTGAAAAAAAAGCAATGCACAACAGCAAACTTTTTTGAGTGATTAATTATTCAGTCTCTGCATGCAATGCTCGTTATCAAAAGTTTTCATCGAATATCCCCACCCACCTACAGCAACACACACACGTTCTCCCACTCTGCTATTTAAAACCACAGCATTATTTCCCACATCAAAGGGATTCCCTGTCTGTTACACATTTTAAACAATCATCAACATGCTCCAATATTCTGTTCCTACCATGAGCAGCGAATACAATTCAATGCCTAAGGTGAATTCCTATTCTTATACTTGGAAGTCATGTGAACTCTGTTCAACATATTGCAGATGTTGGACTCTTTTTGCACCCAAGGAAAAGTCAACTGCTCCTTCATATCCCTATATGAGAAATTTATTTACTTATTTATTGAATTTGTAAACCGGGTAGGAGGACTGGTCCATTGACTATTTTTAGCCATGACCCAAGCCATCAAGACAAAATTCAAGAATATTCAGTAAACACATTAGTACAGGTTGTAACAAAATGAAAAAGAAGAAATATACATCTGCAAACGTTGTACAATTGTAAGGTTGCAACATACCATATATTTGTTGTTGTATTGGAAATATTACAGAAGTGAAGAGTACAAATTTCAGTAAGTCATTATGCACAGAGCTATACATGTGACAGATCCTGCTAACACACATATAGTGACGAAGCATCAGACAAAGGTATTATATATAAATATGTGCTTTAGGGACAGACTTAGAGGTTTTGCTTTGGATAGCTTTAAATATCTGTTGCATGCTACAGCACAAGAAATATTATATCAGAAGCTACTGGCGGGCATAGTTAGCATGCATCTACAAAGCATCTGTACTTATATTCATCACATTGTGTGTGTGTGTGTGTGTGTGTGTGTGTGTGTGTGTGTGTGTGTGCGCGTGTGTGTATGTATGCTATATATATATTATGTAAGGCTTATAATAAATCAAAGCCTACCCACAATTGCAAACAGATAATAGATTGCATACAAAGTACTAAACAAGGTACCACACAAGCAGCAACACAGTTACCTCAGTATTACATTATTACAGTGAAATATAATCTGTAAAATAAAATGTACAAAACATTAAGAATGCCTAAATTAGACCAATAACAAAAACCCGTAACAGGCACTAGCTTATGCAAATGCTGCAGCTGTGGTTCAGTCCATAACCCAGCCGAAAACTAAATGGTTATAAGCAAGTAATTAATACACGCGCTGTTACTACAGAGACACACAATGGGTCATGAAGGTGTAAACAAACAGCAGAAAGCATGTGCATAGGTTTAGAAAATCACAAAGGCACAGCAGAAATCAAAAGCCTAGCCAGTTAGAATTACTTATGAGGAATGCAGTTAGGCCATAACTATCATAGTGTTAACATAGCATAATTTTTAGTACATTTCTCTGCTTTGTGAAAAGAGCTTGTAGACTTAGTTGTTTTGCTTAATTGCAGGTAATTTTGGCTCCATATATGCACTGTCTACTCATAGTTTAAGGAATAAATAATGCCTCTGGCCCACTGACTAACATGCTACCATACAATCCATCCATCCATCCAGCCTCAACCCCTTTTCCCATTTTGCACATGGGGTCGGGGTGTGACTTCAACAGTGACAAATCATCTTGAGCCAAGGTTTACACCACCAGGTGGCTACCCATTTCACGTTAGTTCATCCGTACCCCTCACTTGCACAAAAACGGCCACACTAAAATGCCAAATAATATCAATTTTGCATATGTGCAACCCAAATCATAACTAGAAGCATTGCTAGTGAAATATGAAGAACATTTAATAACATTTTCTTATTCAAAAGAAGAAAATAAAATAAAGGCAGCATAACTGCCACAGTAACACAAAGATCTTACTTGACAAAAAGCCAGACAGGTGAACGTGAAATGGTGTCTTAGGGCAAAGGGTTCCATGACACGTAACCCCATGTTTCCTACTGCTTCTCTCCCATACACATTCCACAGTACCTCCACCCCTGGTTCAACACAACAGCCTCCCCATATAACTTAGATTATTTTTTTTTTAATTTTCTGACATTTTTTGTATTATTCTGGGCAGCGCAGTGGTGCAGCGGTTAATGCTATTGCCTCACAGCAAGAGGTTCTCTGGTTCGATTCTCGGCTGGGGTGCCTTCTGTGTGGAGTTTGCATGTTCTCCCTGCATTCGCGTGGGTTTCTTCTGGGTACTCCGGTTTCCTCCCACATTCTAAAGACATGCTTCTGGAGCATTTCTCCCCAAGCCTCCGCTGAAAACAGGATCTCTGGAATCTAGTCAGACTTTCCCGGTCAACAAATGTTAAATAAATAAATAAAAATAAAAATATTCTTCAGATGTAGGGATATGAACCTGGATCTCTTTATAATAAACTTTACTTTCATTGTAATAAGTGACATGGGAGCTTTAAGAAACATCAGTGGTAGTATCTTGCAATTAAAAAGGGAAGGGAATAAACATATTTACATAAACAGAATAAATAGTAATATGTAGGCTGGATTTAGAAAGAAGAATGAAAAACTGACGTGACTGGAATCAGAAGCAAAACGGTGAAGGGGACTGTGGACTGAGTTACAATGTGTGAAAAATACATCGGAGAAGATGCATTAACAATAATTTAATGCTTCAAGAAAATTACTGCTGACAAGATGGATAAATCCTCCAATTGTAAGAGATATATTACAGGGAGCAAATACAGGCAACAATACAATAAGAGGTAAATGGCCTGAGACTATGCCTTTTAAATATCCCTGATTTTGCAGAATGCTAATGATTTTTCTAATCTTACTTTTGACCTGTCCCTCATAAGTTGCCATGTAATCAATGGTGGTTACTGTTAAGTCAATAATGTGACAGTTTACACTTGCATTACTATTGTTTAGAAAATGCACGTCAATGCAAAAAGTATTATTTTAAGGGTATCACAATGCTATATAAAAACAAAATGTTTTATTTTTTATGGCCTTTGTGACACAATTATTTAAGAATTTTGCTTTATTAGAAATCCCTGAAAATGAAGTTGGAAGGTTTGACAAACAATGTGTTAACAATTAATAGGTAGTAAGGATTAACATTTGAGGACAGAAAGAGGCTATGGTGCAGCAAACGTAGATAGTACAAAGCAATAGTACATGAACTTTTTCTCCTGTTGTGATCCATCAAGCACAGCAGCAAACAGTTCAAATTACCTTTGCCACTTTGACAGATACGAAGGGGAGGTATTTAGGGGAGGGTAAATAAGTTTAAGGACTACAACACAGACATAACAAAAGAATAAAAACTGGCCACTTTAGAAAGAAAAAAGTAACAGGCACTGAGAATACTGTTCTGTATGATTATACCTGTTTGTCTTTTAAGTAGTCATTGAAAAGCAAGAACTGGTAATTAAACCTGAATAGCTAAAAGAAAGCTGGGTATATGTGAAAACGCATATACAGTTAATCCACTGACAAGAGTTTAGGGGCTATGATGTAATATTTTACAGCCAAATACTGCACTATGGGATACCAGCAGGTAGATTAAAAAATCAAGATGATGGACCCCATGTGGGCATACTCTGGAATTACATTCAAAAATATTAAAAAAGTACACAGAGTCCAAAAGTAGTGTTATGCAATGTAGGAAACATCAAGACATAATGAAATAAACATGTTTTTTTTCAGTTTGTGGGTGTGATTCTCATTTAAATCTAAATGTGATTTGGCAAGTAAAGTAATCTTCCATTACACCATATAAAAAAGGCAACTCCATTCCGGTACTCTGCTATAAGCTCTTCTGTTAATGGAGGTCATCAGACATAACACATAGCCATGAGTGACTTTACTTCTCCCATTTCTCAATCAAGGGCTTGCAGTCTCAACACAAAAACAGCACTGCAATATAAGCAGAAAGGGCCATCTGCTATTTCCTCTCTCCTTTGCCCTCAAATAAAACACCATATCCAATTTCTACCACTACACCCATCACCCTTTCAAACTTATGTCCTCCCTATTCTCATCTCGCCCTGCCTAGCTACCCCAGACATCCTCCTGATTACCTTCACCTCATTACCTCCAAATTCTGCAACTGCTCTTATCAGACTTTCTCTGATATGACTCTAGTGCTGGGTGGATCCTGCAAATTTTCAGTAAGTTGAAGCACATTCAAAATGCCTAGGAAGAAAGGAATCCCACAAGGGGAAATGTGATACAACAGCAGTTGACATCATGTAAGCAGAAGCCAGTTAAAAGTGCCTTGCCCTATCACTCCTCCAAAAGTGCTGACTTTGATGGTTTTCAGTAGAGTGGGCAATGAAGATACATTAGCTTAAGACCCTTAGAACAAGTTGCCTTCTAGTCCTTCCCCACATCCAGCCAGGTGATCAATCTTGATTCAACTCTAGCCTCAGTCAGGGCTCAGCAAGATATCTGCCCCGCATATTTCTTCCTCTAGAATACAGCCAAGCCTATCAGCTTGTCTTCTCTGTCTGCACCACCATTTGCCTTGTTAAATTTAATTACGCATTTGATGCTTTTTTTTTTTTTTTAATCTGTGCACTGTTTGTTCTTTCAGTTGATTTGCAAGCATTAAAAACTGTTCAACTCCATTCTCAGATACAACTTTAGGACACAGTGGCTCCCATTTTATGCTAATTTCTGTTTTGCCCAGTTCTGTGATTGCAGGGCACTGTGATAATCACTTACCTACATCTTCTATGCTTCTGCATTCTGTGAGTGGACAGAAGTCTGACTTCTACTGCAGTCAACCTCATGTGTTGTCTGGTTCCCTGATTTCAGGGCAGAGGAACCCCAATTCAATACTACATTCCAAATTGCCCAGCTCTCTGAATCTTGGACAGTGTAACTTTCATGTTTTCCTATTTAATGCAGTATCCAGTATAAAATACTTTGAACCGTGACTGTAAGGCATTGTGACTCCCGCATAATTCTATGTCCACGTTGTCCAGTTGAATGACTACAGAGCAGGACGGTTACCTCTTTACCATATCGCTTGTATTCATAAGTCCCATAACTGATGGACATCTTAACTCTTAGCTGACATTTATCCTGGTCTACTCAGTCCCATGACCTCAGGCCAACTCTAAACTAACTGAACATCCTGCTCTGTATATTACTATAACAACTGTAGAGTTAAACACCACCAGTCAGCTCTCATAAGAATCAGCAGGAAAAGCAGAACTGCATCCAAACAACTTCATAGATGTCCCTTTTCAAAGCAAAAATCTACTCCTAGATACCAGGAAAGTTCCTTCTGTGTGTATATTCAGGAACAGTACAACTACCAACCAAGGAACAAACAGTTACTTAATTTGAAGATCAAAAACTATATGATGTCCTTTCAGATACAAAAATCCACTCCATTGAGAGAGCACTTTCTCATTTCTCCTCAGCAGCAGTGGGAACAGTAAACAAAGGTGCAATGTAATTTAACTATAGTGAACATTAACATATGCTAGATAAACATGCCCTAAGAGCAGAAATCAACTGCATCACACAAAGGTCCCCACCCCCTGTGCTATCAGAAATAGTGAGAAGTGTAAACAATATCCACTGTCATTTACATACATCAAGACTAGTATTTCAAGTTTATTGCAGTAGTTATTTCCTAAAGAACTTCATAGAAAAGTTTCACTCAGTGAGTTACAATTAACAAAATCCAAATAAAAACTGTAAGATAAATTTGCAATAAACAATTTTTATTAAGCAAAACAAAAATAAAATGTATAAAAAAAACAGAAGGAATGCAATGTTAACAGTAATGCGGTAACCGATAATAAAACATTGTTGCACTATGTATTTATGGTGTTAATATTAAGATAGCTACTGGTAAAGCCCAGTTAAACGATTCTAAAAATCAGTTTGCAAAAGTTGCAAACAAAGGGCAAAATCAAACTCACACACACACACACACACACACACACACACACACACACACACACACACACACACACACACACACAACAAATGTACGGCCAAATGCCAAAAATACATATTGATAAAGAAACTATTGATAAAGGTTCATGACTTCTAAAGACCTCTAAAACAGAAAAACAACATTTTGCAGATAAAAGCTTGAGACTACAAACTGTAGACAGAGCTTTCTTAATGACATGAGATCTGACCATCACAATATTATACTCAGCAATATTTAGATATCATAACCTTCTGCAAAATACAATCTGAAAACAGCATAGTCTCAAAAATCAGCAATCAAAATGTACAAATATTAAATGTCGGAAAAGCAATTTGGTAAATAAATGAACCTCTCCAATCCCCCACAGTGATGATTGGATGATAAAGGGGTGTTGGACAACATCCTCCTTTATACCTTCAGTCCATTTCCATTTCCATTTTAACTTCCACTTTAATCAACAAATTTGCCTGGGTTGATAGCTCAGAATGCAAAATGTTCCCGCTCTCAGTACAGCTCTTCCTTCAGCTACAGCCAAAGCTCAAATCCAGTGATAGCAACATAAATGACAATAGAAGCAGTAAGACATCAGATATCAGTTTACTATCCAGATGCAAAAATAATACCCAAACTCACAGAGAAAACTCAAAGCAAATATTTAAAATGCAAACCAAACAGAAATAGAAAGCTCTACTGTTTGACAGCCATTTGCTGACACTGACATATTAACAGCCCCAATAAAATTTGCACAAGGTCCACAAAAGTTACTTGTAAAATCCAAAATAGACCCCAGAAAGCATACAATAAAGCTTGCAGACAGTCGGATTCACTCACTTTAATGCATTGTATTAATTGTGACATTCTATTTTGGATATTAAAAGCCCCACTATGTCATATATGTAGACAAAAATGCTGTAAGGGAATTTTACCAAACCCCCCCCCCCCCAAAACCCAGTGAGTACATCACCTCCATTTTTACAAAGAAGAATAGTGGGAGTACCAAACAAGGTATAAGTGTTATGACAGCTGTCATGTCTTATTAGGAATCAAACCAATGACTGCTGGGCTCAGGTACATTGTCTCTGTGCTATGTATATATAACTGCAGGGCTCAGGCTCATTGTCTCTGTGCTGTGTGCATATGACTACAGGGCTCAGGTACACTGTCTCTCTGCTGTGTGTATATGACTGCAGGACACGGGTGCATTGTCTCTGTGCTATATGTATATGACTGCAGGGCTCAGGTACATTGTCTCTGTGATGTGTGCATATTCCTGTAGGGCTCAGGTACATTGTCTCTGTGCTGTGTGCATATGACTGCAGGGCTCAGATACATAGTCTCTGTGCTATGTGTATATGACTGCAGGGCTCAGGTACATTGTCTCTGTGCTGTGTGTATATATGACTATAGTTCTCAGGTGCATTGTCACTGTGCTATGTGCATATGATTGAAGGCCTCAGGTACAATGTTGCTGTGCTGTGTGTATATGATTGCAGGGCTCACATACATTGTCTCTGTGTTGACATATGACTGGAGGGCTCAGGTTCTTTGTTTCTGTGCTATGCGTATATGACTGCAGGGCTCAGGTACATTGTCTCTGTGTTGTTTGTATATATGACTGCAGGTCTCAGGTACATTGTTTCTGTGCTGTGTGTATATGACTGCAGGGCTCAGGCATGTTGTAACAAAAGTAAGAGCACTGACAGTACCAAAGCTGGGAAATTTATTACAAAAATAAAGAAAGAATCAAAACAAAGTTACAAAAATAAATCCTTACAAAACAGTGGTAAGTGCTTTCAGGGATCTACCCCTTCATCAGACAACAGTTAAAAATCCCATAATTCATTAAATACTGGAGGTTAGTCGCATGATGTTTCAAAATTTTAGTTGTACCCAATGAGGACATAACAATTAGTGCATCAGTACATATTAGCACAGTTATGCAATTAAAGAGACCATACACCAAAGGAATTATAGCTAAGATAAATAAGAAATGTGTATAACCTTGTATGGTGTATAACTATATATAATAAAAACCTGAGAATCCTAGCGACAACACTATATATCCATATATATATATATATATATATATATATATATATATATATATACATATATATATACATATATATATACATATATATAAAAAAATATACATAAATATACAATACCAGTGCATCCAGCTTATATAGATATATACATTAACATTTTTTATGTGAAATATAAAATGCTACTATATATATAGAAATAAATAATAAGACAATCTAAAATACAATGTAAAAAATATATAGAAAATGTATTGTAACATATTAAAAATCTAAAAATTCAAGAGAATCAATGTTTCAAAGGTCGAGCTTTTAAAAAAGGTTTAAGTGACACCATTTGATTCAACTCTGGGGGGCTTGTCTGCATTAAATCTAATAATCCATCTCTGCTCAGCAGCTTCTGTGTCATTAGATAAATTACCCCACCTTAATTTCTCACACAATATTTGTAAAACCAGAAATTTAAAAATATGTTCAGGTCCTGTATTCATGTTGTGCATAGCAATTGCACTATTCTCCTTACAGTTCCTAATATCCCTATAATGTTCAAGGATCCTGTCCTTAAGGCGTCTATTGGCTTACCTATGTAGAAGCTGTAGCATACTATACAGTAGGAGAAGTAGACCACGTTTGATGTGGAACAATCAGCGTAGAGATTACTGCTATGACTGATTTTCTTCGAGGGATGTGTAAAAGTCCTGCCATTGTGTATGTGTTTACATGCTCCACAATTTCTACACATGTATCTGCCCAATCTATCTGATCTACTGACAGTATTGGTTGCGGCATTACTATAACATAGTTAATTTCTCAATGTTCTATTGTTCCTAAAAGTGAAACTTGGCTTAGTACCAATTATACCCTGTAGGTTGTCAATCGTGGATAGAATACCCCAATTTTTGGTTACTACATCACATACTACACTTATGTTGCTTGCAGATGTGAGTGGCATCCTAAGTGTGTTGTCTGTGTCTGTATGTATATGCCTTACCTCATCGCGATCATTGACTTGCCCGCTTGCTCAAGTTGTAGTGTGCCTATCATAATAGGGTCTACATCTACCCACCCTATTGCTCCAACCATCTAGAATGCACCTATCTATAGTTCTAGCATCATAGCCCCTGTTTAAAAACTCAGATTTAAGTTGGTCCAGGGCTATTTGTAGTTCATCATCATCATTAAACAGTCTCATAATCCTGTATACTTGGCCTTTGATGATGTTGACCTTGGTGTGGTTCGAGTGCATACTGGTGTTATGTAGGAACATGTTTTTCTAACATGTTTCCTAAACAAACCAGTTCTAATCTGGTTTAATTTATCTTTTCTTACTTTGACATCAAGAAAGGCATGTTGTCTCTGTGCTGTGTGTATATGACTGCAGGCCTCAGGTACATTGTCTGTGTGATGTGTGTATATAACTGCAGAGCTCAGGTTTTTGTCTCTGTGCTATGTGTATATGACTGCAAGGCTCAGGTATGTATGTCTTTCAGCTTTTTCCCAGTTAGGGGTCACCACAGCGGAACTCCGGTCTGCTCATGATTGGCAGTGGATTTTACGGTGCCAAGTTGCCAGCCCGACACCCAACCTTCAACGAAGGCATGCCCAATCACACTCACACCTACCTGCATGCCTTTAACATCACTCAACCATGGGGAGGGCATGCAAACTCCACACAGAAGGCGCTCCAGCTTGTCTGTATATGACTGCAGGCCTCAGGTACATTTTCTCTCTGCTATGTGCATATGATTGCAGGCCTCAGGTACATTGTCTCTATATGTGCCTATGATTTCAGGTCTCAGCTACATTGTCTCTGTGCTATGTAAATATGACTGCAGACCTCAGGTGCATTGTCTCTGTGCTATGCAAATATGACTGCAGGCCTCAGGTGCATTGTCTCTACATGTGCCTATGATTTCAGGTCTCAGATACATTGTCTCTGTGCTGTGTGTATATGACTGCAAGCCTCAGCTACATTGTCTCTGTGCTGTGTGCATATGACTTCAGGGCTTAGGTTCTTTGTCTTTGTGCTATGTGTAAATGACTGCAGGACTCAGGTACATTGTCTCTGTGCTATGTGTATATGACTGCAGGCCTCAGGTGCATTGTCTCTGTGCTATGTGTATATGACTACAGGGCTCAGTTACAGTGTCTCTGTGCTGTGTGTATATGAATCCAGGGCTCAGGTACAGTATGTGTCTGTGCTGTGTGCATATGACTGCAGATCTCAGGTACATTGTCTCTGTGCTGTGTGTATATGACTGCAGGACACAGGTGCATTTTCTCTGTGCTATGTGCATATGATTGCAGGCCTCAGGTACACTGTCGTTGTGCTATGTGCATATAATTGCAGGCCTCAGGTACATTGTCGTTGTGCTATGTGCATATGATTGTAGGCCTCAGGTACTCTGTCGTTGTGCTATGTGCATATGATTGCAGGCCTCACGTACATTGTCATTGTGATATGTGCATATGATTGCAGGCCTCAGGTACATTGTCCTGAAACTTTATTTTATTTGTTTCAGACTTTTAACTCTGATCACACAGTACCTCTTCTTCCAAGCTGTGCAGGTCCTCAGATGGTGCAGCAAACAGCTACTCAACTCTTCCAGAGAGATGTTATTTCTCCAGGCAGGGAAAGCCACAGCTAAAGGACATAACTGATGCCTGAAATTTCACTGGTTTTGTGGATACTGTGTTGTTTACAAATCCAAAATCCTCGTTTGTCCAAGACCTACACAGATGAGATAAGGTAAACTTTCGACACTCTCATGTAATCTAAGTGCCAAGAATGGGGCTGCCTTATTTTGCTTTTTACACGCAGACTGCAGGCACCAAGGCCTTTCTTGCACTTGTTGGTAATTGTGATGATATTCTTGGAATAAGACTTGCTGTACAGGACCCAGAACGGTTCCCTACTATGCTACTCACCATTAGGCCTGCATTATTCTTAAACAGTGACGTCCTCATGTCAGTACTGCAAAAGACATCTGAAGCTTAGACACAGCCATTCTAGAGTAGCGTTAGTACAGCTTCATAATACAAATCAATTTCTTTCATACTCAGCAAGCATGTGGCAAGCTAAATAGTAGTAATGCCTGCTACTTCCATATTTGACCCTGCTAGTCTGTTTCTGGGTAGCCTATATTACAGCTCCTGTATACATGCTCTCAATACCTCATATTGTAGGAGGAGCTCCTCTGCTTGTCTATCAACTAAACTAGCTACACTGTAATCATCAATCTGTTTCAGACTTCTTACATCCCTTGCACAACATCCAACTACACTCTATGTAAATGGCTCATAAAGATTGAACTTTGCATAAATGCATTTAAGAATGTCACATGTAACATCTTCAAAAGGTATACATACCTACTGCACCTCTTCACTCCACTCATTCCCACCACTATAGAGCATCACACTCTCAGCTCCACTGGATGACTTTTGGGATACAAACTGTGGTAAAACCTACCATATATTAGTGCCAACAGTATCTGGAACAAACTGTGCTGTAAATGAGTCCGACTACAGCCATAACACAAATGCCATCACAGAAACTTTCCCAAGATAACAAAAATAATACCCATTTGTTACCTAGGTAGACCCAGTGGACATAGAGTTTTTTACATGGGTGACCTGGGTATACTGTCTGGTTAACTGACTTGCTCAGGGTCACATATTAAGCAAATGAGGGCTAAGGAATCAAACCTTATACCACAGGAACTACAGTTCACAACCTTAACCCTCTGCCCCAAATGTTATATCATCTGAAATTGGGAGATTAGCCTGATGGTTAAGGTGTTTACCTCACAAACACAAGGTAAAGAGTTTGATTCTCACCTTTGGTCCCTGTCTGGTTATTAGGTAGGTGTGCAATAACCTAAAAACTAATTAGCTACCATTTACTCTGGAAAACTAATCTTAGGGTTGGCATAATGATTAAGGTGTTTACCTTTCATACACAGGGTACCGGTTTGATATTTACCTTTGGGAAGCTTAGCTAGACTAAAAAAGGCTCCCCTGGGTTTGTTAGCCTAGTAGTCACCTACAAACCAATGATATCTCTGACAACAATTCAACACATGCAGCATAGAATGACTATGATATGGCTCTGTTCCCATCATAGGTCCATATGTGGTTACTAGGCTATTGGCTGAAGAGCCATTTTAAGCCTAGCCAAGCTTACCCCAAATTTACTAAAATATTGCTGAAAAGTGTCAATACCCTAAGGAACTTTACTGTTACAATACAGGCTTGTACACATCAAATGTTCACAAGGTGCCCCTGTCCACTAGGGACATAGGTGCCAAACTAGGGGTAAATTTGTGATTTTCCATCCATTGGTCTAAGTTACTTTTGAAAAGGGTTAGAGATGTGCTTTGCTTCACATGGATGGGAAGTCTGTTCCAGAGAAGGGGCAATCTTTGAGACACCTGTCTATCCTCGTCATGTCCTATTTACACTGCAGATGAGGGTTAGGTCCTTAGATTAGGAATTTCTGATGCTCTTTGTTTTGTGGATGTGCAATAGATCCATCAGCGTGGGATTAGAGGATACTTTGAAGGCTAGGCATAGATCGCCGTGCAGCAATGGGAGACGAGTACAGGGGATAGGGCTTTCAGATGGTCCACACAGGACTTCTTATTTACTCCCTATATTCTTTTTCTGAGGTGCCTGCGTGGTCTCTCAAGCTGTTGTAAGTGTCTGGTAAGCTTAAATAAGCTGCATGCACTGCATGGACAATATCTACAGGCTTCTTAACCTTTCTGAAGGAGATTACTAGATGATTAGTCTGAAGAGAGTCACATACAGTAGAATGATGATCTCTGTGGATCTGGATCCCTTACTTATTAGTTGTGCAATGTACAGTGATTTTGTCACCACAACAGACTTGTGATTGTCAAAGGTCAGGTAACTGTCAGCATACATTCTCAGATCCCTGACAAATGGGTCAACTTTTATGGATATATTATCAAGGTGGCAATTTCCAGAACTGGCCATCATTTCGAAGGGTACTATTATGCATTATTTGCACTGAGTTTTAGTCCAGCATTGATACCTGTGGGACTCCACTAGTGACTGGCCTCTTTGTGGAGGTCGATTCCCCTATCTTAACTTAGTGTGTCCTAGCAATGAGCCAACTGGCTATCCATGGGTGGCATATGAGTTTATGCTTAATTTTGTAAGCTTATCTCCAATGCCTAAATCAGATATTTTGTTGAATGCCTTGGCCAAATTGTGGTACGCAGTGTGCACTGTTTTTCCCTCATCCATAGCTTTAGTGACCTTTTCAAATAAGTCCACCAGGTTAAGCAGGCATGGAATGCCTTTTGACAAATCTGAATTGGGTAGGATTGAGTGTCTTTAGGGTTTCTATATCATTGTGTATTAGATCCATGATCATTTTTTGCATGGCCTTGCATATGAAACTAGTCATACCTGTGAATCTGCAGTTCTCTGGGTCTGTGGATGAGAACCCCAACCCTCTTGTGTGTAGGGATAATCACTGCAGTTTTCCATTCATTGGGCAAGAAACCTAACTGGAAGCTATGGTTGAATAAAGGTTCTAGTGAGCCTGACAAGTCATGTTTCATGCCATTCTACCTCTCATACACAACATACAGGTCATCTGCTCTCTGTTCAGTACATATAAACACATAAAGAATAATTAGTCTAGCTTGCCTTTATGTTCTTTTAAACTTGCATGTCAAGAGTATTGAATCATTGCAGTGGGCTGCATTCAAAATTTATAAAAATGAAATGGTGATCATGGAAGAATTCAACATGGTTTATAAGCTCTTCTCAGGTGCATGTTCATGAATAACAAAAACAACGGATTAGACTGGCACATCTAATTATGCAACCTGTCAGAAGAGGGAAGTCATATTGCCCTTGACAGGATTCTTCATACAGTGCCTTAAAATATACTAATGTTACTGGCCTTCTGACATACATTACTAGTGATGATTTCCCTACATTTCTTGTTTTGTGCCAGGGCAAAATCCAAAAAGTACATTACTACTTAATTCTACTACAAAGCCTCAGAAGGTTTTGCACTGTCTCAGCTTTAAACTCACAAATCAGAACAGTACTGTCTTGCTCATTGTTTCTTGTTATTCTACAGATTTTAGAGTTGAAAGTGTCAAGTCCAATCCAAATTCTTTCAATAAATCATATTGTCCATATACGTACATATGTCCACTAGACACAAGGTTTGCATACCTCTCAATCCCTTAGTGCAAGAAATCTGGGCAAATCCAAAAACAATGTGGGGGGGGACAAAGGCCCCAAAACTGGGACAAATTATAACCACTGATCCTACAGGCTTATAGGTTAGTACTATGCTATCTGTCCTAGTGGTCCATTTTAAGCCTAACAATTTATCACATTTGAGAATCAAGCCCTGTACTTTGTGTCTGTAAAGAAAACACCTTAACCATTATGCTAACAACACCTGCTATGAAACTTAAGAATAACAGGTTTTTGAGTTAGCATGCATTTTATGAAGGATATGAAGTATGAAATTCAAATGTCTGTCATTATTTAGTGACGTCAATCCAAAGCGATTTACCAGAAAACCAAAAATTTTATGAGGAGCAGACCAAAAATATAACACAATCTTCCAAACATTCTAAAAAAACCTGGACAGTAGACAGGTATGAGACTCTCATTGTTATAGCATCATTAATGCTTTCAAACTCTTCAGAGAGGCTTGGATTAGCACCAAGTGGCTGTTACAAAGCATAAAGAGAAAATACTATACAGCTCCCTCAAAACAAAAAGAAACAAGAACAAAAGCAAAACAATGCTATGACCCAACTTAATTTCTACCCACCTTGTCTAACAACTACTGCAGCAACCTTTTCTGCCTCCTCTCCCTCTGCCTCTACTACAAAAAGCCTAACAACAGACAGTAGTTCTTACAATATCCAGTGATGGGGTCCATTGGAAACTGGTTTCTACCTTGCATTCTGTTTAGCCTTCAAACTCTGCTATTGTTATCACTTCTATTAATTGTGCTATGTTTGCAGCTTCTCTCCTCAGGCCTCCGCTGAAAAAGGGCAACTTGCCCAGCTGGAATAATCTAGTTAACAGATGTCAAATAAAATAAATAAATAAATTAAATAAAAATAAAAATGCATGTTTAGAAGTGCATCACCATTTTATCTTGGATAGATTACAGCAATTCATTTTCCAACCCCACACTGAATTTTACAGAAACAGCTGCACAATTCAGTATCCATTTTGACATGGAACACCTAAGACTATGCTCACCATTTCCATTGCAGCTATTAAAATTCTGCACAAAAACTTGCAACTCTTCACCCTTACTAGTTAAACTGTCAAAGTTGGTCTTATCAAAAGTTTCTGCTGAAGTCTAAACCTAACCCGCTGGCTGCTGATGTTTCTATCACTATATTTAGAACCAGCTACTACATCCCTTTTATTCTTCTGTCACTTCATTCTTATGAATCACTGCACGATATGTAAACATTTTCTCAAACTGGATTCACTGTGCCTGCTCAAATCCAATAATATCTAAATATTGCTGCTTGTCTTCAGCTGCATGAAAACATGTTCTGTATATAAAAATTACTTAAAAATATTTAACTGTAGTTGACTGATTTTGAGAACTTGCAGCCAGTGAACTGCCACAAAAGCAATTTTTAAAGAAGGGAGACCCTCTGCACACCCAAGGGCCCCCACACCACTCACTGTTAAATTCTCACTCAGACATCATTGCTAGTCAGAGAGAGTTCTAAAACAGCTATAAAACCTCCCTCAATTTAAACTTCAGCCAAGCACTCTTTGTTAAGATATTAAAATCCCTAAATTGGTCCTTACTAAAAGTACTATCCCTAGATGAAGCAATTGAATATTTTAATATGGTATTCCTTGGTCTTTCATACTCTCAGTAGTTAGCCCCACTTTGTACAAAACGAATCAAAGACAACCACGCACCCTGGCTTACAAAGACTACAAAACAATTAATGCTAAATAGGGACAAAGCCCAGATAAATAAAATTAAATATCAGTACAAAACTACAGACAGCTGTGTAATCAAACAAAGAAATATAAAACTGCTGACAAGAAATGGTACTTCAGTCAGTAATTATCTGAGCATAACAATAATCCAAAAAAGTTTTGGTCCACTATTTCATCAAAGATTACCCCAGGATAAAAACAAAACCCTGCACCAGTCACAGACAAATCTCCACCTCATTTAGCAGAAATGTTTAATATACATTTTATAGAAAGTATAGAAAACCTAGTTAATTATCCCAATAAACCACACACTGCAAATTCCATACCCTCTTCTCAAACTACTCCAAATATCATCACCAAAACCAAGATACTTTACATTGCAACCAGTATCTATCACTACATACAGTACCTGTAGCAAAAAATAAAATACCTCCCTTTCAGCTGACAACCTCCCAGCCAGATACTTGCAGCTGGGACTATCACTTACCCTGTTAGTGATCTCATACACAGACCCATCTTAGAAGCATATGTTCCAACAGCTTGGAAAAAATCAATTGTCTCTCTCTACATAAAGGAGGAAAATCAATAGAACTAGCCAAATATCACCCCATTTCTATCCTGTCTCCTCTCTCCAAAATTTTGGAAAAATGTGTCCACAAGTAACTCCTTGACTACCTTATTAATAATAACCTACTTATATCCACCCAACATGGCTTCAGACCAGCACACAGTACAACAACAGCCCTAATAACCTTCACAGGTGCAATCAACAGAGCTTGAGACTTAGGCCATCTAACCTCCACAAGATTCCTAGACCTATCAAAGGCATTCTGTCACACTCCAAACTTTTCCATGAATTATCTTCACTAGGCCTTGCACACACTTCTCTACAATGGTTCTCAAGCTACCTATCCCAAAGCCAACAGTGTGTGAAATGGCAAGGCTCCCTCTCAAAATATCTACTCAATAAAAAAGGGGTCTCACAGGGCTCCATCCGCGGTCCCTTTCTTTTTAACATTTTCAGAAATAACCTCTATACCGCTTCCTGACAAAGTACTATTACCCAATATGTGGATGACTCAGCTATCATATCCTCCTCTAAGAATCTAAAGCACCTTAAACTTACAACCCAAACAGTCTTGTCATCCACTGAAACATGGCTCAATAATGTACAACTCTTACTAAACCCAAACAAAACCAAACTACTTCTCTTTACACCAAAATCACACTCCACTGACTTTAAAATGCATTCCCTTAATAAAACAGAAATTAAGTGGTCCCACATGCTAAACTTCTAGTGATAACAATAGACAATAAACTAACCGTTGACCTGCATACTCATATTATACGGTGCCACTACACTAACCAATCCTTCCAAACAACACTAACAGATAAACAACATGATTACCATTCCACAAACATCACCAGTCTGCTCTTACCTCCCTTAATTGGCTCACACTACCCCAGCAACTAAGGTACCAACTACTAACTATGGCCTACAAAATCATCTACAGCTAAGAAATATGTCCCTCCATAAATTATTTGCTCCAAATCTACATACCCAGTTGAACTTTCCACTCAGAAGACAAGAAACTATTAGCTCTATATAAACTAAACAAAACCACTGAGCAATCTCTTTACTCCTATTCTGTGGCTAAACTATGGAATGCACTACCTTTGGAAGTTAGAACTACCTTAAATCTCAAGAAATTTAAATTTAAACTGTAACAATTTCTACTCGTCGAGCAACTGTCCTTGCTCAAAACCAAACTGATTACTAATCACTTAATTATGACTCTTATTCTTCTTTTGGCTTTTCCCAGTTAGGGGTCGCCACAGCTAATGATTGGCAGTAGATTTTTATGGTGCCGAGGTGCCAGCCCAATGCCCAACCTTCACCGAAGGCACGCCCATTTTACGCATGTCTTTCAAACGCCACTCGACCGCGGGGAGGACATGTAGACTCCACACAGAAGGCGCTCCAGCCGAGAATTGAACAGGAGAACCTCTTGCTGTGAGGCAACAATGCTACCACTGCACCATCGCAGCTTTTTCACTTAATTATGACTCTCCCACTCCAAATATCTTCCCCTTTTCTTCTCCTCTCTTCTCTCCTCCCCTTCTCCTCTGTTTTCCTGTTCCTGCTATCCACCCCTTTCCCATTCTTCCTATATCCCTTTCACTATACTAATTTATTCCTACTATAAATTTCTTCACTTACCCCACTGACCGACATCATTTCTTACCCTACTCTATTATATCTAATCTTGAACCCTACTGTATAACTGCCCACCTCCCACTAAAAAAACAAACAAACAAAAAAAAATGGAAGCAAATCAAACTAACCCAAGTGGGAGGGGGGCTGTGACCCCCACACACACCCCCATAACTAAGATACCAGCTCTGAGATTACGCTATAGTGGGGAAAAGGTCAAAATTCACCATGGTGGCGAAGTGGTTAGTTTATCAGAGTAAAAGCCTGGTGATCCGGGTTTTTGTTAAAATAAAGTTTTCGGCAAAGTCATCTCGTGGATGTGACTTTTGGGTAAGTGAAATTTCAATAACAACAGGCAGACCCATACATATATGTATATGTGTGTATATATATATATATATATATATATATATATATATGTGTGTGTGTGTGTGTGTGTGTATACATGTAGTTGTCTGCTGTACATGCACCCCTTCTCCTCTCAGCTTTTCCCACTCTGTCATGGGTTCATAGGTTTATAGATTAGTACTACACTGTTTGTGAGATTCCACAACTGTCATCATTGTGTGTTGCTTATTTCAGTGTGGATTAATAGTATGGCATGTCAAAAAAATGTACATATCAACAGGATGCTTTGATCTCCTCTCTGGTCCCAAATATCAGATTACGTCCAAGAAAAATCTGGCTTTTCAGACCTGGATATTGAGGAGTGGCACCGAGATCAGTAGATGGTTATGTGTCTGAGGGCAAAGATTTAGAAAAACAAAAGAAAACATATGACGTCAAGTATGTCAGTAAATAAATAAATAAACACTATATCTTATATTTCTTATTTCCAGATGGTAGGTCAGTACAACTCCTAACTGTCCTACTTATCTCCTGTTACACATGTTACTATGATAGCTGCTCATTTAACAACCATTGGACCTCCCACCCTATATCTTGTACAAGCCCTCTTTGACAGGTCAGTCCTGACCAACCAATACCATCTTCATAATCACTGAGCATTGTGATCCTCAGCTGATCTTACTGTCCCATTACAGCCACCCAGTAAGTGCTGGGTAGCCCAATCATCATCCAAATGTACCTTTTATACTTCCCAGTCCAGTAACTGCTTGGCAGTGCTAATTCCAAGTGATTTTTACCTTCTGTAATGCCCTGTTACATGGTCACTTGACACTGCACTACCCCCCACTCAAACCTAACTCCTGTGCCACCCATTGGCATAAAATTTAATGACTTGTCTCCTGTGCAGTATATTGGCTGCTAGGCAGGTGTCTGCTCTTCAAATCTGGCTTTTTTTCTGGTCTGTCCATCCAATATCTGATAAGCAATGCAGCTCCTCTATGACCTTGCCTCATGAGTTACTAAGTCACAGACTGAATGGCAGCATCCTATAGTGCATGGCAGTATGACTCTTACCTAATCTTACCTCCTGTGCTTCTGAGTCTCTGCTCGGCTGTGCAGAGCAATGAAGTGTGACATACACCTGAAGTTACCTCTTGCTCATCACTCCCAAAGTGGAGGTCAGTGAGATGCATTCCTGATGTTACTCCTGAGCTGCTGAGTCCTACAGTACAGGGTAAAGTTCCATAGTGCACAGCAATGTGGCTTCCACCTCAACTCATGCCCCATGCAGCTGAATTCCCCAGTGCATGTTAGTGTGACTACCACCTGACTTGCCTTCTGAACCCTGAATGCTTGAATACTATAATGCAGGACAGAAACCTAGCACGCACGGCAATGTGACTCTCATGTGACCTTTTCTCCTGTCACTAAGTTTCACAGTGCAGATCAGTGTGACTTCCACCTGGCCTTACCTCCAGTGTTGCCTGTTATCATGAGATGAAGCAGTACACCTCCCACCTAGTCCAGGATTATTCTCTACCCAGTATTACAGCTACACAAACTTCCATCTTGTTTTACTTGTCAAGTGATTGCTAGTCAGTGCTGCTCCAACAAAACCTTACCAACTGTTCTGCTGAGTCACATAATAGAAGGCAGTACAATTCTGACCAGATCCTGAGCAGCAAGACTCTCACAATACTCTACCTCATGCTCTACCCATACAACACCATATCTGCTAGGGAATACGAGTTACACCTGACATATCCTATGTTCTGCTAAGTCTCACAGTTGCAGGGCCAATGTGAAACCAATCAACTGCATATTCTGAAGTACCATGTCCCATGACTGCTGGACTATTTGACTCCCACTTTACCTTTAATTTAGTACTGATAGGCTTTTGTGTAGGATTTCCTTCTACCAATGGACTCTATTAGGTACAAAGGTTCATAGGTAATTACTAAGATAAATCTTTGAGGATCTTAAGAAGCCTATCCTAACCATAATAGTTTTTAGCACTTATATTTTGTATACAAGTAGTCGGGAGACAGTCAAAACAACAATATGTTGGGAGATTTACATTTCATCCCGTCTATGAATGGCAAAGGTGCTAAACCAGGGATGAATTTGTGGTTACCCATCCATCCATCCATCCATCCATCCATCCATCCATCCATCCATCCATCCATCCAAATTGAGTCTGAATAGAGTAGAAGTACTTTGCTTTACAAGGAGTGCAAGGCAGTTCCATAGAAGCAGAATTCTCTGTGGTACATTCCAACATATTCTATTTATATTGTAGAAGAAAATAAGATCCATTGACTAAGTGTTTATGCCACCACTGGACTTGAGAATGTGCAATACATCTGACAGAATAAGGTCTGTTGAGACTCCATATGTGATGCAGATATTACATTTTAGCAGCCTGTATTATACCAAGAAGAAGAACAAGGCAACATGTTTATGGTTTACACCCTTGATTTTCTTAGTGAGGAAGCTTTGTGGTCATTCCAGTTCTGACAAGTGTTAGGACAGGTACATACCAAAAGGGTCATTACACTAAATGACCGCCCTAGTGAATGTCACGTACAGTGTAATGATTACATCTCTGAGCTTGGAAGCCATATATTTGGATATAGGCAGTACAATGAAAAAGGATGTACTTACAATAGTAGATGCCTGGTGATCAAAGGACTTTTTTTTGTTGCCATTGTTTCCCAGATCTCTGACAAAGGACCAACTTCCAGGGGTGTGTTGTCAGTGTGATATTTAAAAGGACAGTCATGCTTGCTGAAGAATATGGCTATACATATCTTGGTATTTCATTTTAATCCATGGTTTTGCAACAGCTACTTGTCTGGGACATGTTCTGCTGCAGGATCATGACATCTTCTGAGGAGTTTATGATGACACCAAGTATGCATTCATCTACTTATCTTGCGTAAACTAAGCCAGACCCACACATTCTTATTTACTTAGTATGTTTACTAACTGTGTAGGTAGACTGTCCAGGGACCATTAAAGTGATAATCATACAACATTCCAAATATTTGAATCTTGCACAAACAAATGTGTGGTTTGCTAATTTATTTTCATAATTTTTGGGTAGACATCTGTCCTACATGGTCACAAACAAACTGGCAGGGTATTTAACCAATTCCTTCAGCCTTATTTTCTTATCAAGCATGTGCAGATTTGAGTTACAATTTGTGGAACAATATTTGACATTTATTAGCTACTTCACTGCATTTAGTTATACATTTCTCAGTCGATTATACAACTACAAAGCATTATTTCATGGAAGTTACTAGTCTTCACTATACACTGCAGAATTAGTCTTCTCTCCCCAGAACTTCATTTCTCAAATCATTTTCATTACAGCAGGCAAACAGACCATGCTTTTATTTTCCATTAGAATAGTAGAAAATATTGCATTTAAGATTCATGACTCATGTTGAAATCACTAGTAATATTTTTCATGTCAAGGCCACTAAAAATGAATGTTTTGATCATGTGACTATTTCTCTAGCAAAAGGTCAGCACTTAGTTTAAAAAGGTCAATGAAAATGAAGCTGTCATCTTAGTGTAGAAAATTACTGCTTTACAGACCTTGAAGTTTGATATTCATGACACCTGCAAAGAAAAGTGAAATGTATAAGCTGTTATTCAACATACTGTAGTACTAGGCTATGGCAATGGTTTCCTGCAATATAGCATTTAACAAGGCCTGAGAGTTTTTTTTCGCTACATGCATGCAAAATAGTTATTGGCAATAGTTCTTGGTATAGAAAACAGTGTGTTAAATTTTAGGTTATGTGTACCTATGATAAAAATGCGTAAATACTACACAGCCATTAGTTTACTGTTTAACTTATATACCCATCAGGCATTTGCTTACTTTAGATATTTGAGATAGAAAAGAAGGCACTCCATGAATAAGACACTTCTTTAATTTAGTAGATAACAAAATACTGCCTGGACAATAAACAAGAGATAAGGAAGTTGATGTGACATTATTGTATACATTACAGCTAAAACTCATCTACTAACTAATACTCATGTTTTGCACCCAAGTATATATTGTTATTTTGAATTATTTTGCATCATTCTAAACTGAGCTACTTTATATATATATATATATATATATATATATATATATATATATATATATGAATGAGAAAAATATCAGCTTCTGTACTGCATGAGAAAAATCTCAGCTTCTGTACTGCATGGGAAAAATCTCAGCTTCTGTACTACTAAGTATATACAATTGTAAACAACACTGGATCACCTTAATCTCTACTTACTAAACTACTGTACTTCTTTTCTCTTGTGACCTGCAACTCCTGAGTTGTGCTGTAATGTTCACTTTAGAATAGCCTACTATTTCCATCAACAGAAAGACAATACATACATACATAGGATCATAGGAAGTTACTAGGCTATTGGCCCTGAGGCTCTTACAAGCCTAGCCAAGCATTTAGCCCATGTTCTGACAAGTCAGTACCTGATGTCCCTGTCCAGCAGAGACACAGGTGGAATCCCAGGGGTGTATTTTCTGTTCCCCATCCAGTATTCCAGGTTGCGCTTAAAAAGGGTTACTGAGGTACTCTGCTTGACGTGGAGTGGGAGTCTATACCACAGAAAGGGGAGTCTCTGGGAGAAATTTCTGTCCCACAAACAAGTTCTATTGATGTCACAGACCAGGCTGAGGTCGTGCATATGGGTTATTTGAGTGAAGCTTGATTTGCGGATATGCAGCAGTCCCATCAAGGCGGTCTGAGATTGCTTTGTATGCCAGACAGAGGTCACTTCTGAGGAGTCTGTAGGAGACTGAGTAGAGAGACAGGGCCTTTAGCCTATCTGTGTAGGTTAGATGTTTGAAGTCCTGGATTCTCCTGGTGAGAAACCTCTGTGGCCTCTCCAGCTGCTGCATGTGCTTTGTGAGGTACATGCTGAAAGGGACATTGTAATCAATAATGGGTCTTATAAGGGAAGACTACAGGGATGCTATGACCACCTTGTTCCTGAATGAGATACCCTTACTAATGAGGTGGGCCATCTAGAAAGCTTTCCTTACAAATGAGGCAATATGGTGATCAAAAGTCAGTTAGCTATCAACCTGGTTGCCCAAGTCCCTCACAACTGATTGCATGCTTAGGACATTGTTATTAATGTGATAATGTGTGGGAACATCACTCTCCACAAATGGGATGATGATGCATTTTTGGCATTCAGTTTGAGGCCATGTTTCTGGCACCAGTCATCTGTTTGGGTGGGACTCTCTTGGAGGATGCCCACATCACTTGGGGAACTGATAACCGCACCCAGCTTGCATCATCTGCAAAACTGGTCAGCCATAGCCAACTGGTTTTGGCCTGCACCTCAGAAAAGTATATCCCAAGCAACAAAGGCCCCACGACCAATTGCAGGGGTACATCACTCACTACTGGCTGACTGCTTGAGGTGGCTTCCCCTATTTTGACCAGGTGAGTTCTATCAGTGACCCAGTTTGCTTCCCATCTGGTAACATACAGATTGATGCCTCGATGAGAGAGTTAATCTATTATACCCAAGTGGGGAATAGTATCGAAGGCTTTGTTCAGGTCAAGGTAGGTGGTGTGCACCATCTTCCCTTTGTCCATGGCTTTGGTGACTGTCTTAAAGAAGTTGACCAAATTTAACAGGCATGACCTTCCCTTGGCAAAAACCAAACTGTGTGGGATCAAGTGTTTGGAGGTCGCCAATGTCCTTGTTAATGAGATCCATGATAATCCACTCCATGGCCTTGCAGATCAGGCTAGTTAGGCTGATGGGTCTATAACTTCCTGGATCAGTGGACACTCCACCTTTGTGCAAAGGGATGACAGTGCTGTCTTTCACTTGGCTGAGACAAAGCCGGTACTCAAGATTTGGTTAAATAGGGTGCTTAATGGTGCTGCAAGTTCCTGCTTGAGTTCATGTAGGATGCAGCGGGGATGTTATCAGGTCCCATGGAGGCTGTACATTTTGCCTTTGAGAGGGCAGTAATGACTTTCTCCCTAAAGATAAGGGGAGGGGATCCGATGCTGGAGATGTTCTGATTTACTGACGGGGAGACAGAGGCGTAAGGTTTTCACTGAACGTGTCTGCCAAGAGGTTGGCTATATTTACGACGTTTGTGTATGTGGTGCCCTTCACCTCCAGTTCTGAGCAGATCTGGGTGCTTCCCTTGAGATTGCAGATATATGTGAACAAAGCCATGTGATTGTCTTTAGTAGATGTGTCCAGTTTGGACTCGAAGTTTGCTTTGGAGGATTTCACTAGTGCTCTTATTTGCTTGTTCAGGTTAAGAAGAGATTGCTTCTAATTAGGCACCTGCTCCTTCTTGGTCCTGGACAGCATTTTTTTTCCTTTTATTATAGAGTTTATTTATTGCAGATGTCCATCAGACAGTTTAGCCTTCCTTGAGGGGGATTATTTTGTTTTGTCAGGTATTGTTGTTTCCACGCAGCTGTATAAATTCTCATATAGTACTTTGGTGTAAGTTTGGACATATGTTTCCATTCCTATGGAGGGCGAAGGGGCTGTGAATATGTTTATACCTTCCCTGAGGAGGTTGTAATCAGCTTTGGAGAAGTTTGATTGACCCTATTGGGCGGGGAGGTTTGGGGTTGATGGTGACTTCGAAAGTGACCGCTTTGTGATCGGATCTTACCAGGGAGGATGACACTGTAGGGATGCTGCAGTGGTTACACATGTTGGTTAACACCAAATCCAAGATATTTTCACCTCTTGTGGGGGTGTCATCCAGCTGGTCCAAGGTGTTTGCATTGCCAAAATGAAGGAATCTCTGGACATTTGTGTTTTGGCATGAGTAGTTTTTCCAATATATGTTTGGATAGTTAAAGTCGTCCAGTATCAGGGTAAAGGGTTGAATCTTGATAGATTCGAAGAGGTCCAGATAGGTGGCGTGAGCATCTTGAGTCAAAATTGGAGGCCTGTAGCTAGCTATGATTTGAATAGGGGTCCTCCCAATGGTTAACTGCACCTGGAGTGTCTCCTGTGTATCATACTGTTTAACCGTCCTGGAGGTGTGTATGTCTTTTATATATATTGCTACTTCACATCCTTTTTCTTTGTTGCCCATGGATTGGGGTCTGAATGTATGATAGGATGAGTAACATGGTATGGCTGGGGTGCTCTCTGCAGCTCTGAACCAGGTTTCTGTGACTGCACAAATGTCAGCATCTCCCAGGGTTAAGAATGCTTGCAATGAGTATAGTTTAGACTCCGAGAATTTAGCAGCATGACCTTTAATTTGTGTTTTGATGAAACTTTCATGTTGGTAGTTTTGACCTCATGGTACTGCCTAAACAAGGCACTATGGGAAGGCAACAGCCTTTACCAGGAGCCTGAAGTATAGGGGAGAGAGATGCAGCCATCTCTGGCAAAGCACCCTGGTTGGTCTGTCAATCATGTCTTCCCAGGCTGTCAGGTACTAGATCCCCTTGGAATGACACCAAAGGCTAAGCCAATTGTTAAAGTCAAGCATTTTCTGTTTGTACTGAGGCAACCTTCTCTGTGCCAGTAGAATGCTGCTTAAGGCTAGGAACATACCTGTCTGGGATATATATTCATTGAGCTCATTCATGTCTCTCTCCATATAGTCTGGTGAGGTATGTCTCAAGTTATTCATGCCAAATGGACTGTGACAGAGTCATAACAGTACTTGTTGTTGTGAGACTTAAGTGCATGGGTGTTATGGCAGATTCTGGCGCCTGACAAACAACTAACTGTGACTTTCTCCCTATCCAGCCTGGTGAGGGTGTCATCTGGCTGCCTCACAATGGAGTCTTCTATGACTAATATGTTTGGTTTATGTTTAGGCCTTAGTGGCTGTGAGACACAGGCATGCAAGCATAGTACAACTACTGCACTCATATCATTCATCAACATAGTCTCCCTAGCACGTGAAAACAATAAACTTGTCTCATGCCTATTCCTTGACCTTTCTAAAGCCTTTGACACTGTCTCTCACTCACTCCTTCTAGATAAGCTCACTAGCTTACATTTCTCTCCCCCTACTATCGCCTGGTTCTCCAGCTATCTCTCTACCTACCAGCAATCAGTTAAGTCGCTCTCTGCACTATCGTCCCCTCTCACTGTACAAATGGGAGTCCCTCAAGGGCCCATACTTGGACAACTACTCTTTAATATTTTCACCAACTTGCTCTACTCCTCTTGTCCCCAGTCATCTCTTGTACAATATGCTGATGACTCAACTGTTATAACCATTGCTGACAACCCAAATGACCTCCACTCAACTACACAGGCATCCTTCCACAGCACTGAGCCTTGGCTTAGTGATAACAAACTAATACTTAATCCAAAAAAAACTAAGCTCCTACTCTTCCTCCCTAAAAACATCACCACACTCAAAAGTACATTTACCATCTTATCCTGCAAAAACACTCTCATCTCAACTGAATCTAGTACTAAAGTGCTAGGTGTTACAATAGATGATCAGCTTACGTTTGCTCTCCATATTACTAACTTGGTAAAAAGAACTCATCAGAAACTTGGACACCTTTTCCGTAGCAAGAAATACTTAACTAACACTGTCCAAATAACTCTCTCCCAGGCTTTATTACTCCCAACACTCCTGTACAGCTGCCAAACATTCACAAACCAAAATTTTACACTTATTTCCAAGCTTGAAGCTTGCTATAATAAGATCGCCAGATTTGCAGCTAATCAAACCTACAAGTCACACAACTGCTTAGCACTACAGCAACTAAACTGGCTAGAATTCCCTCAGATGCTCCAACTATACCACCTACAAATAATCCACTCTATCCTCTATCTACCCTCCTTCTGCCCCAGCCTCTCCACTATCATATCCAAATATTCCCCTGCTAGGACTTTACACAGCTCAAATCAAGATTTATTAGACATCTACAAACCCAAAACCAAAATAGGATGCCTTCTCTATAACTATAACCCAGCTACATCCTGGAACCAACTCCCCTTGGAAGTAAAATCCCTCCAGCATAGCAAAAGTTTCAAATTAGCCACAAGGAAATACCTAAAAACAAAGTGGTCTTACCTCTGTAGCCAACCACCCTGAAACCACCATCCTTTTACCTATTTCACCACCTCACTCTTAATGTATCTCTAACACTATTCCCTTGCCTCTTCTACCCCTTCTCTTCCTCTATCTCCAACCATTCTTAATTCTTAGTCTCAAAACAACCTACCTGTCTAGTCTGTCTCCTATACTCTACCTCCTCTACATCTCCTACTAGCCATTCTTACTTTCCTTTCTTGTTTCCAAACTCCTATATAACTAGATCCTACCCACTTTAAATAAGCATCTGCCTATTAACTCGTTTTACTCAAAACAGCTTAAATAATATTGTAACTAGTCACATTTTCTTCTGCTAATTGTTTAAAACCTTGTTTGTAACAACTCATATACTTGTCTGTCAATTGTTAATACTCTGTATAATTGAATTGCCTGAGGAGCTTTTTTTTTCTCTCCAGTTCTCTGCTTGTAAGATCCCATAGCTGATTGTTACTACTATGTTACTAAAATTTAATAGATTGTTTTCTAGTCCTGAGGAGCTTTTCTCCCCGGGATTCTGCTGAAAATGAGGCAAAAGCTCAGCCAGACTAACCCGGTTAACAAATGTAAAATAGATAAATAAATAAAAATAAATAAATGTGGACTATGTGTGGTGGGAAAATGTGGACTATGTGTGGAGTGTGGTGTGGTAGGCAGTGGAGTTCACGTGTGTTATTGCCTCAGAGGTCTCTCTTGTTTGGGTATGTTTTTGTTGAGGACTTCCGCATATGTGGTTGTGTGTTATGTAGGTGTGGGTGGTGTTTGAGGTGCGGTGTTTGTGTTGATAACCTTCTCAGTACCAGATATACTGGCTTGCGAGGGAGAGAGCAATGACTCTAGGTTCTTAATGTAATTGCATCTCTCCCAAATTGTGTTCTTAGGTGGTAGTAGTAGATGGTTGTCCATGTACATGAGGCAGTTGCTACACTGTTTCAGCTTGCCCATATCAACCAGACTGGCAGTTGAAGGTGTACGAAACTGTACATCCATATTTGTCAGACACTGAGGGGCAGAGGCTAAAGAGAGCTAAGAGAGTAAAGGGTGGAAGGTCTAAGAGTAGTACTACTAGGTGATCACACAAGTGCTACTAAGGGAAAATTTGTAGGTGGAATACCTCACAAAAGGTTAAAAACAGTGCAGCTGCAGCTCTGGATGCAAAAACCTGTATCATATGATACATACAGCACAGATATAAATTTGTTTGTGTCTTTTGGCTTTTCCCGGTTAGGGATCGCCACAGTGGAACTCCGGTCCGCTAATGATTGGCAGTAGAGTTTTACGTGCTGGCTTGCCAGGCCTAACACACATCCTTCAATGAAGGAATGCCCGTTCATGCATGTCGCCACACAGAAGACGCTCTAACTGAGAATTGAACGGGCAACGTCTAACTGTGAGGCGACAACGCTACCACAGCACCACCACCACAGTCACAGCACAGATATAAATAAGAAACTAAATAAATAAATTATATGCCAAGAATTGTCATGTGTTTAAAACAGAGAAAACTACACAATATGTGGAAGGAAGAAATTCAGCAAAGAACTGCATTTGAAGAAATTATGTGGGTAGGCACTAATTTTAATAAACTTCTGTAATGCAGCCTTGCCATGATAACAAAGCTTAGGCCTCAGTATAGCAGCATGGATGTTGATAGATATTCACAAGGTTTTAAAAGCAAGATGGAAGTTATACACTACTTAAACAATTGCCAATAACCAGTTACATAACATCATATGAGATTCCTTCACTTAGTTCAGACAGACTGTGATGGTTCAGTACAGGATTAGGAGATTTGTGAAGCACTTTGTATATTCCATCCAGAGTTTACACAAGGCAGATGTCAAGGAATTAGCCATTTGAAAATATCATAAACTGTTCAGAGAAAATACAGATAAAATCACTGACACAGAAGACCAACTAACCCTAAACATTCATTTAAAAATCATAAAATGATGTTATTTTAAAGAACTTTAATAAGATGTTGAATTAACTGACACTAGCAAAATTCATCAGTGGCCTTCATTCTGATGAGTGAAAAATCATATACATGGGAAACAATGGAGAAATTTAAAAGCAGTGGATGCAGATGGAAAAGATGAAAAAATTGGTACCTAAGTAACAGGATTTGGGGATAGAATGCATTACAAGACAGTATGTCTCAGATACATCCTTGCTATGGCTTGCTGTATAACAATAAGAAAGTAATACCATACAGTGGAGCTCAGATGATGTGCATCTCTTCAGTAGGTACCCCACAGGCCATCATACAATGTGCATGCTTAGTGCTGCACCACACGCCATCACACTACATGTGTGATTAATGATGCACCACAGGTCATCACACTACTTGCATGATTAGTGCTGCACCACAAGCCATTACATTATGTGTATGGATAGTGCTGCACCACAGGCCATTACACTATGTGCATAATTAGTGCTGCACCACAAGTCATCACACTACATGCCCGGTTATTGCTGCATCTCGGACCATTACACCACATGCATGATTAGTGCTACACCACAGATCATCACACTACATGCATGCTTAGTGCTGCGCCACAGGCCATCCCACTATGTGCATGCTTAGTGCTGCACTACAGGCCATCACACTACATGCAGCCTTTGTGTGATGGCTTGTGGTGCAGCAGTATATGCATGTTTAGTGCTGCACCACAGATCATCACATTACGTGTATGCTTAGTGCTGCACCACAGGCCATCACACTATGTGCATGCTTAGTGATGCATCATAGGCCATCCCACTACATGCATACTTAGTGCTGCACAACAGCCCATCCCACTATGCGCATGCTTAGTGCTGCAACACAGGCCATCACACTATATGCAGGCTTAGTGTGATGGTTTGTGGTGCAGCACTAGGTGCATGTTTAGTGCTGCACCAAAGATCATTGCACTATGTGCTTGCTTAGTGCTGCACCACAGAGCAGCTCACTACATACATGCTTAGTCTTGCACCACAGGTCATCATACTATGTGTATGCTTAGTGCTGCCCCATAGGCCATCCCACTACATGCATGTTTAGTGCTGCACCACAAACCATCACACTATGTGCTTGCTTAGTGCTGCACCACAAGTCATCACGCTATGTGCAAGCTTAGTGCTGCACCACAGAGCATCTCACTACATACATGCTTAGTCGTACACCACAGGTCATCACACTACATGCATGCTTAGTGCTGCACCATGGTCATCACACTATGTGCATGCTTAGTGCTGCACCACAAGCCATCACGTTATGTGCAAGCTTAGTGCTGCACCACATGCTAGATCATCACACTACATGCATGCTTAGTGTTGCACCAAAGGTCATTACACTATGTGTGTGATTAGTGCTGCACCACAGGTCATCACACTACATGCATGATTACTGCTTCGTTTAAACTTGTTATATAATTACAATGCCCCGAGAAAGCTCTAGCAGCTAAGTATGTCTTACATGATGTTTGTAAGCAGTAAGTATGTGGGATTCCACTGATAAAGGGTAACATACAGACCCATGATCTAGGATCAGTGCATAGAAAAATGAAGGTAGAAGGCCAGCTCTTCATGCAGTATGTATACAGGAATGATATATTTATCAAGTCAGGTAGCACTTACTACACTAAATATTCATATGAGCTATGCTTCCCAAAGAGCAGTACTAACTTGTAAGACTGGGAGTAATACTGCATAACTAAACTGTCATATGAAACTACCCTTTATTGCATTTACAAAGCTGCACTGGCAGGAAAACAGCCATGAGTCATAGAAACACTGCTGGTGATGCCATCAATGTTTCCTTCTGTGAAGCAGCCTGCAGTGCCTGCAGACCACACACACAAATGTGTGTGTGTGTGTGTGTGTGTGTGTGTGTGTGTGTGTGCACGCGCATACACACATATATGTGTATATATATATATATATATATATATATATATACATACACACACACACACACACACATACATATATATATATATATATATATATATATATATATATATATATATATATATATATATATATATACACACACACACACACACACACACACACACACACACACACATATATATATATATATATATATATATATATATATATATATGTGTCTCTTTCTGTCATACAGATACACACGCACACACACACATACACACACGCACACACACACATAGACACACACACACACACACACACACACACACACACACACACACACACACACACACACACACACACACACACACACACAGCCTTTGATTTTAAGGTTTGGGGACTTGTATTTGTATTATTATTATCATTATTGCTCTTATATTCTAGTTTGTTTTATTTTTAATTTTGATTTACCTTAAAGTTGTTTCTTCTTGTAATTTAAAAAATTCTTTGCTATGATCTGCAGGAAAAGAATTCTTTTTTACATTCACTTATTTAATTGCAAGTATAAACCTGCAATATTATTTAGTGGAAGTGCTGTGTGACTCTGCTGTTGTTTGACTGCATTTGCATTTGGATGAGATGTATTCATTTAAAGTTTGGATGCATGCATTATTTAGTTAGTTAGTTAGTTAGTTAGTTAGTTATTGATTGATTGTTCTTATATTACAGCTGTGCCTATAACATCACTCATATTCCAGGCAACTCAGACTAGGTAGGCTGTGTGGTATGCTGTGAACACTGTAGGGAAGATATGGGGGAAGATAGTGTCACCCCTGCAAGTGAATGCAGGCCACTTACGAGGGAGCCAGGCAGTACCGATATGTTGTGTGACTAAGCTGATAAGTGAGATGGCTTCATCAGCAGACTCTGACAGCCTTCAGCCTGTTGCTCTACAACGGCCTCATCATGTGACACGGTGGCTGTGGTGTGTTCTGTGGATACACTGAGTGCTACTGCTCAACCTGAAATCCCTCTTGCGCCACAGACTAATATGAAAAACTTACCTGTGGCTGAGATCCTTTGAGACTGTATGCCTGATTGCCCTGTGAGGCACACAGCACTAGCTAATGGTTTACCATTGCATTGGTGCACTAACAGTTGCAGTATTCTTCATGTAGTGTGAGAGCTCACCTGGCTGGTCTCCATGAGAAAAACAGAGCATCTGCTTACTCTCACAACCAGTGTCATCCCACCTGGCAAAAGGCATGCCCCCTCCTCATCGCAATGTAAGGATGCTAGAAATAATTCATCTTCAATAAGTATTAAGCTTGATGGAGGTTCACCACTCCACTGCTATTCTACCTACTGCCACACTGTTTGCCTTCTGTGGGGCTCATCATGTATAATTTGCAAGCTTTTGACAGAGATGTATGGTGTGGACCCGCACCCTCATAGTACTGACACCATGTACCACTGCTACCCACACATGGTGTGTGAGTGTCTGGTTGGTATCCTCTCCCAAACAGATGCTGAACATATGTCTGGAATGACTCTAGCAAGACGTCAGTTTCTGCAGGGCAGAATCTGTCCAGTTTCCTACATCCACCACCTATAAACAGCATTCATACGATTAGTGGGATTGAAGGCTGTGCGTCAGGGCTGGTAACTCGGCATGTAAAATAAACTACCAATCATTAGCGGACCGGAGTTCCACTTTGGTGACCCCTAACCAGGAAAGGCCGAAAGACGCAACAAGTGGGGCAAGACAACCTAAATTAGCAGACATTGTACTGATGTAGCAATGTTAGTGTAGGAACTCCAAACACCTATTATCAGTGTATTAAAACTGCAAGAAAAAAATCATCAGAATAATGCAATCACAAATATATTCTGGCAGAAAATACTAAGTGCTTGCATCTTCATTTTAAAAAGACTACATCACAATGATACAATAACCACTCAGTTTAAATAAGGTGAGATCAAGAAATAACACACAACCAATCAATCATAAAAATCACAGTTTTGAAACTCTTTGCTTCAAAATACAATTGATGTTTGCAGTTATGTATATTTTGACGAGGTTCCTCTCCAATGACATTTTAGTATGGTGTGTACAAATTCAGTTTAATTAGTCACACTAAATACAATTGATGTTTACAGTTATGTATATTTTGACGAGGTTCCTCTCCAATGACATTTTAGTATAGTGTGTACAAATTCAGTTTAATTAGTCACACTCATAAGTGAGCCCTACTGTTGTTTTGATCATGCTAATATAAATTCTTTGAGTACACTCTAGTCTATAAATATTCCTCAACGAAGTTAAGACAAGTGCCATTTAAGTGCTCCATACTAAAGGACGTTTGTATCAGAGCTTCTAGAAGCAATGGCATGTGTAAACAACTGCAGCATAAACATGTTTTCCCTGTTTTGAATTATGAAGAAAGTGAGGTAAGTTACAGTAATCAAGAGGCAGCTAGTAGATAATATATGTGTATTATAGTTTTAGATTACAGCAGTGATAGCGATGGCACTAAGGAGCACTGTAAGTTATGATATTAACAGCATCCTTAAATCCAAATGAAAAAATAAAAACTCCAGGATAATTTTGCAGTATTTCAAGTAGGGGTTAATGAACCGAATTGTACTTGCAAAAAGAATTTGAATATAAAAAATTTTTAAAAACATCTAAAGGAAATCAAAAATGGCATGTGTCCACAATTTCACTTTATCAGTTAAGTTCTAACTGTCCAGCTGATATGCTGTGGTTTTAGTAAAAAAAAGAAATAGTTAAAAAACAGATAGAGCTCACAGGTAAAGGTTGGAAATGTAAAATCCAATGCAGAGAATATAAACAGTCCAACAATCCAACCATCACGCGAAGGGATGCAAAAGAAGTTTAATGAGGTAAGCACTTTCGCCACAACTGTAGCTTTATCGGACCCAGTTGTCTAATGAAGCTAAAGCACTTATCTCACTAAACTTCTTTTGCATCCATTCGTGTGATGGTTGGATTGTTTGACTGCTTATATGCTATGGTTTTAGTCAGAGGACTAAGGCAAGGTACACAACTGACTCTTCAGGAGAGATTTATCTGGCCACATCTGACAGATGTCAGGAGCTATCTCATAAGATATACGAGATTCTGTACACTCTAAAGACGTAAACAAAAAAAAAAGTGGAATAGTCTATATAGACCACATAAATAACCTTGAATTATGTCATGCCACAAGGATTATTTAACGAGGTGCTTCCTGTAACCAAAGGGTATAACATTTAATTCCATCCCCCTCCATTTTACTACTGCTGTATCCACGTGGTTTGACTGGTTAACAAATTTAAACAAATGTATAGACCTAGAGCATATAATATGAAGTCTAATGCCAAGCCTTGTAATTGATGTTCCACTGAATTAAATTTCAGGAACCCTCCCCCACAAAATAAGGCATTGCTTTCAGTAGACTCTATGTGGTTAATATATATATATATATATATATATATATATATATATATATATATATATATATATATTTTTTTTTTTCACAAAATTTGCCATTCACAAATATCTAAGGCCAGAAAATGTGTCGTATATTAATTTGGATTTATTTGCGTTGATATTTTCAGAATATCCTGCTGCTGCTTGCTTTACATTTGAATATATAAGCAATCATTTCTAGCTCTGAACAAACAGAGTTGTCATCCTTGTTGCTGGGTCACCATCATCCACAAGGTACATCAGGCACAGAGCATTCTGAAGGTGGACGGGCACTTTTCAAGTTTTATCCAATGACATACTTTGCTTAGAAATGGCTCTGAATACTGGGCTGGCACAGACTCAAATGCTTCTTTTTTTTAATAACGGAAATTTGGGAGTAGCATGCCTGCTATAAAAGTGCTGGATGATACTGTAAGAAATATGAAGGTCTGTCTCTGATGACAGCAGGTATGTTTTTATTGTATAAATTTTACAGATTCCCCTATAAAAGAGGATTGCACCATATAGTGCAAAAGAGAATTGCATCATTTAATGCAAGTCCATTGTTTTTCTTCTTCACTCTATAGCCGTCTTATTTTTACCAAGCTAGTGTCACAATGTTTGCCCAGGAAGTAGTAGTATGGACATTTTCAGCTTTTCCCTGAAAGGCATGGCATCACGAGGAAAGCTTTGACACGGCTTCTACCCAACAGTCATCATACACCTTGCCTAGTTTTGCAGTTTCTGACATTATACATATTACCTAGTTTTGCAATTCTTCTCATACACCATGGGCTTAGCATTGTTGTAGTTTTTTTTTTTTTTTTTTTTTTTTGTGAATATGTGTAATACGATAAACTGTGTCTAAGCTACTATTACTGTAGGTACAAATAAGATACATTTCTACTCTGCCGCAGTTTGTAATGGACAAGAAGTAATTCAATTATGCTGCATAGGTTAAATCATTCATTCATTTAATTTTATAGTTAGTTACCTGTTTAATTCAGTTCAGGGTCTGGAAGAGCCAGAAAATATTTCAGCAGTCAGCAGTTGCAAGGCAATAAAACTTATTCTGGCTAGAGTGCCAATGCAGTGAAAAATGCACACGCCGTCCCACCTAACAGACACCTTACATATACACCTACAGGCATTTCAGAAGCACAGTGTCACATTATTAGCAAAGCATTTCTCTCCATGCCTCAACTGTAGAACAACTTAACCCAGCTGTCCACACCTAGCAGAAATGATAAACAAGTAAATAAATATGTGTCCGTAACAACTGCCTGCACATGTTTGCTGTGCAGGGAAATCATACTGAAAAAGGTATGTGATTTTGATTGAGGATTTCCAACATTGCTGAATGTTTTTTTTTTCTCCTGTATTCATTACTGAAAAGAAAAGAATAGAACAAACTAATTTGGATTTGTGTGCATTACTTTTTCAGTAGTTCATTTACAATGTGAACTGGAGATGGCGGGGGTGGGGTGGCATGTAGATGTGTCTGTCTGAAACTGTAGCTGAGGTTGTTGGCAAGGTTCAACAGGACAGGAAGGACAACCAGGAACTTACATGAGATTATTATAATCTTTTTTCTGCTCTGCACTGATGACTGTTGAATATTGTCAGCTTCATGTCAGCAATAAATGAAAGGAGCTTCTTTGTTTTCCACCTGGAATGAAGTACTGTGTATGCATTGTGCACTGCTTATATTTTTCATTCATTATGCAACCCAACTGGAGGAGGATTGAAAGACCAGTGAATAGTAAAAGACTTTTGAGAGATATGGCAAACACTTGGCAAAACACCCCCTCTGCAGCTGTTTTATGAATCAGTGTGTGAACTTGGCATGAATTTAGAATGTTCTTTTCCTGCAGGTCTTCTGTCGATATTTCATGTTCTGTTTCATTTTACTGCTTGCATGACCTTCACACTGGTTGCCCAAAGCAGTAGCTGTGATAGTGTGCTACAGAAATCTAGCATTGCCTTCCACTGCATACAGCTTACAGCTGATTTATCCTGAAACATGCAAGCACAGGAAAATTTCAGTTGCTAGCCTAGCTTTATTCTGATGCATCATATAGCCATAACTACTAAGCAGTAACCTGATAAATTAAAATGGCAAAACTGAAAACAACATTCTAACAACAGTACCCTTGCAAGTTCCGTACAGCATACGAGATTATGCTTTAATCATTGTGTTATTTTTTTTACTTTCATATTATCAATTCCTTTATCTTTGAAGTATGTACTGTATCTCTGCAATTTATATAATGGGATTTGTTCCATCCTTCCATTTTCTTGTTTAAAAAAAAAAAAAAAACATAAGAAACACTAATCTTTGCTTATTTGGAATTGTCATTAGATTGTGTTTCTGTTCTTGGGGTTGTGGTGATGCACTTCATGCTCTAATTCAAGAAAACGAGGTAAAGTGTCATCAACTATGTCATGAAACAGACACCTTTAAGACATGCATTGCTGAGGCTGGTTGGAGAGGGCACAGGCGGTACAAGTACACCTAACAATTTTCTTGGTTACCTGTCCAGAGATCAGGACAATATACCAGAAAAAGTGTGCTTGTAAAACATGCATATTAAAACATTTAAACATATACCACATCAATAAGCTTATGCCAAAACTCAGAATTCTTACACACAGCTAGCAATCACCCACAGTACCTACACTATATTTAATGATACCCTTCAGTCAGCATAAATATCTATTACTATGGATATATATATATATATATATATATATATATATATATATATATATATATATATATATATGTGTGTGTGTGTGTGTGTGTGTGTGTGTGTGTTTGTGCGTGTGTGTGTGTATGTCTTCAGATCATCAATGAACTTTCACTGACAGTAAATATTTTGAACAAGTTCATGGGCAATCACTTTCATTTAAAAAAAAAATCACAGTAAAGTAATTGTAAATAAAATAAATTACATTTGTGATTACCTAAAATAACCAGAAACTTTGCTTTTTCCCCAACCCACAACATGGAGGCTTTGCCCCCAGACAACCAGAAATTAAATATTCTAACTTCACATTCAGACAACCACAGAAAAAGGATAACTCCTAACAGTATACTGCAGTTGAACATTTGCAGTTCGACTGTAATATAATGCAATCACTTGCATCATTGTCAAACATTACCAAAAAAAGCAGCATGCGATAAATGAGTGCTACGACCAAATCTATTGCACCCATGTGCAATGGCGATAGCAAGAACATCAATTGCAAAATGTTGATTATCAGAAGCTTTGATACTCGGCTACAAACGTATGAATAAAAACACTTGCCACATGCAACCAACACAA
Organism: Protopterus annectens; assembly: GCF_019279795.1. Lineage (NCBI taxonomy): Eukaryota > Metazoa > Chordata > Ceratodontiformes > Protopteridae > Protopterus > Protopterus annectens. Next base: position 1,891,915,164 of record NC_056737.1, read on the forward strand.
AAAACAAACAAAAAAAAAACATAATTTTTTATGTTGGGGAGGGGCAAGCACACAGTAACCACTGCACCCACTGTTAATTATATATCCTACCTCCTAGCTGACACAATCCTCAGGGAAAGGGAATACTCCTCCACCTGGTATTGTTGATCTAGCATAAATGTCAACCTTCTGCATATGTTGACCTTTTGTGGTTGACATTCTTGCTGCTGACATTGTGGTGTGTCAACCTAGTCAGGTAGAGCCATATATGACCCTGAACACATACACACATAACTCGCCCTGTCTCTCTCACCTGCATGATGGAAGTAAGTTCTGTAGCAGTTCAAATTCTGCGTGCAAAAGCAGCAGCAGATTCCAATGTTTAAATTTGCATTGTAAAAAAGACGCATGTATAAAGAAGAAATTTACTGTTTAATTAAAACAGCCCCAGAGGTAGAAGGCCCTTAGGCACCTGCCTAGGTCACCTAGTGGTAGATCAATGTCTGCCTCTTCCATTTTTTTTAATCTTTTACAATGTTCAATACTTCAAATTCAGTTGGTAGGGTATGATTTCCATTTTGTAGTAATTGTTTTTCTGGCAGCTAACAGAATTAAGCTTAATAAGGCCTTAGTATGTCTGGGCAATTCAGATTCTGGGTCCTAGCTCAAAAAACAATTTCCTTAGTTAAAGCCATTTTGTTTAACCAGTGTTTCTGACAGAGTATTCTGTAGAGAAATTTTAAAATCTGGTAATGTATTACATCCCTAAAACATAATATCCCTGTTACTTCCTTCTTTCCCATCACACCTCCAACATTTGCTATATCATTAAGGAAAAATCTTTGAAAGATGCTTGCAATATAAAAATACCTATGCAAATAGTTCCAAGCAAAACTCCTAATCCTTCTGGACTTTGCTGCATACTTGGGAGCCATATATATTTCTAATTGTTCCCTTGTAAATTGCTTTTCCAGTCCCTCTTCCCGATCTTTTCTAACCTCCTCTGATTGATTCTTATATTTATTCTGCAATATTTTATACTCCTACAAATTATCCCTTTTTATCAGCACTCACTGCTCTAGATTCAACTAAAACCTCTACTAGAGAAGGTATTTCACTTAGGATTCCCCTATCCCTGGTTGGAAAGGCAGTCTCTATCCTGCAGTCCAAACATCTTCTTGGCCACATTCCACTCTGCTACCTTTCCCTCTCTAATTACTTGTTTTCAATACCTTGGCTTATTTCCCAGTATTCTCCAGTAAATTTCTACGTCTTCTTGCCAATTTTTGTACCCCTACTTATATTCATCGTTGTTGTTAAAATCTACTTTCTCCATTGCTGTGTTGGCTTAGTTCTTAGAATACGTATTTCTACTTTATTAATGTATTTTGTATGGTTGTTGTTATTCTTCTAATGGATCTGCACCCAAAATCCCACTGTCTTCTTATTTCTTGGACACCCCAGCTTCATCATCATCCCTTTCCACTTTGAATTCTAACTTTTTGGTTGTGTTATGAATATGAGGCTTAATCATGTGTCTTGAAAATATCCCTTGAAATCATGTAATTCTAAACTACCTTGCTCTTTTGGAAGGCTCAACTTATCCCACTTAATTCTTGTCCTCTTTCCCTCCCACATAAAATCCTTCAAGTCTTTATTAAATATTATCCACAACATTTCCTCTGGTTGATAAAAATATACCCAACTATATATAACACTAAAGGGAATGCAAACATTTTCAATGAGTGCATCTTGATATCTATAGCCATAAAAAAGAGCTTCCAGTTTCTCAGTTTTCGTATAACTTTTGTTTACTCTCTTCCTATATATCCTTAGCTGACATAACAGAAGCATTTTTAACCCAACCTCCTGAATACTTCATTTTATCTTGTTTCCATTGATGTAGGTATTGTTGAACCAACTCATATGTGGATACACAATATACAGCTATACCCTTTGTTTTATCTTCATTAGTTGTATTTTCACAAAGACCTAAAACTGTCTAAAAATTTTCCAAAACACTGAGATGACTTTTCTGAATGTATCAGGTACAAAATTTCATAATCTACAATTAAAGTAGACAAATTTATTTATTTAACAAATGTTAAATAAATAAAAAAAAAAAAAAGTCAACTTTTCTTGATTACCATACTAATTATGTCATTAAATTTCTGAGTCCCTTATTTTATTTGCCAATTGCTCTAACTGCAAATCAAATAAAAAATTGGAAAGAGGACACCACTAACATCGTTTCTGTGTTGAAATACAGTCTTATCAGAGAAGAAACCTCTCACTTTAATTCTTGCTTCTGATCCATCATATAATCTCCAAATGCCCTATTCATAAAATCCCAACTTACTATCAAGTGTTTTCTCTGTACCAAAACCCACAAACAGCAATATTATTTTCTTACATTCTGCTTCTGTCTATATCATCATTCTTCTATTAATGTTGTTAAATGTTTGCCTTCCCTCCACAAAACCACATGGATCTGTATCTATCAATTTTGGCAACACCTTTGTCTTTCTTTTACCTTGTATAGACATAAACACTTTATAATCATGGTTTAAAATTGAAATGTCTGCATACGAAGCTGGGTTTGACGGGTCTTTACTGTCTTTAGGTAATACAGCCACCACAGCTTTCTTCTAAGATGTCTGTGTTTCCCATCATTTTAAAATACTGTTAAAGAAAATCTTTATGATATTTGTCATTATCTTCCCTGCTAACTTCCCAGCTATCACAGGAATACCATCTGTTCATCAAGACTTTCCTGTATATTGATTATACATCATCATTTTTACCATAACTGTTAGCTGCATGGGTGCCAGAACCATAGAGTGAGGGGAAAGGGGAGCACCCCCCCACTTTTGCAGATCCATACCTCCCAACTATCCTGAATTGAATTACTTTTGTCATACCTCTCAACCATACTGAATTCCTCAGTAAATACCATTTGAGGACAAAATATTGGGGTGCCATGAATCCCCGATTGGCCCCTTTAATTTCCAAATTTCCCTGGTTTGTTTTTATTCCTGATATTATCACGCATGATGACGTCAGCTTCATGAGGCAGCTGCCATTTGTTACTACTAAATTTATACTTCAGCAGTCAAGAGCTCCGCAAATTTTTCCTCCTCTTATTCAGAGCACATCTTCCCCAGGCCCTCATCCAGGTAAGGCAAACAAAATTATGTATGTCTGATGAGGTTTTCTGCTTATTTTATGTTTTAGTATGCTCAGAGTTTTCTTTATGCTCTGAAACAAGAGCTGCTTATTTTATGTTCGAGAGCTAGTTGTATTTGTAGTCCTAGAGAAGCTTTATTTATGTATTTAGCCGTTATTGTATACTTTATTTATGTATTGAGAGAAGCTGCTATTAGAGTTTAGCTACTGCAGAGAAAAGCTTTATTTATGTGTTTAGCTGTTATTGTATGCCCGTGGTTGGGCTCTGAAACAAGAGCTGCATATTTTATGTTTATATGTTTAAACGAGAGCTGCTTTGTATTCCGCTGCAGAGATGTACTGAAACGATTTTGAAGCTTTGTATTTGAATGAGAGCTGTTTTGCTGACACAAGAGCTATGTTTATATGCTGCCTTGTATTTGAAGTCCGCTGCTGCAGAGTCCAATAGTCCAATAGGGAGCTATGTTTATATGCTGTACCTACTACGAGAGCTGCTTTGCTGAAATGAGAACTATGGTGAGAGTTATGTTTGTATTCTGATGAAGTTTTGTATATGAAACGACAGCCGAGAGAAGCTATGTGTTTAGCTGCTGCAGAGAGAAGCTTTATTTATGTATTTAGCTTTTATTGTATGCTCGAGTTTGGGCTCTGAAACGAGAGCTACATATTTTATGTTTATGCTGAAATGAGAGCTGCTTTGTATTCTGCAGAAATGTGCTGAAATGATTCTGAAACTATGTATTCGAATGAGAGCTGCTTTCCTGAAACAAGAGCTATGTTTATATGCTGAAGCTACTACAAGAGCTGCTTTGCTGAAACGAGTCAAGAACTATGTTTAGTATTTGCAGAGTCCAAGCGGGAGCTATGTATTTTGCAGTCTGCCAGAGCTGGTGTGTGTGTTTAATATGCTGAATCTGCTTTGCTGAAATGAGAATGGGAACACATAGTATTTGCAGAGTCCATGGGATGGGAGATATGTAGTTTACAGTCCGTGAAGCTGCTTTGCTGAAATGGGAACACAAAGTATTTGGTGTGTGCATTGAGCTGGTGTGTGTGTTTAATAAGCTGAAGCTGCTTTGCTGAAATGAAAACGGGAACACATAGTATTTTCAGAGTCCATGGGAGCTATGTAGTTCACAGTCTGAGAAGCTGCTTTGCTGAAACGGGAACACAAATTATTTGGTGTGTGTGTGTGTGTGTGTGTGTGTGTGTGTGTGTGTGTGTGTGTGTGTGTGTGTGTGTGTGTGTGTGTGTGTGTGTGTAAAATGCCCTACAAATGTGGTGCTGGTAGTTAAAGCTTTAAACCTCTCAACTGTCCTGACTCAAGTGTTAAAGAATGTCTGACTCAGGTCTGTTCCATACCACTTAACTGTCCACATCTTTGCAGAATGTCCAGATTTTTTTCTCATATTTTTTTGTCTATTCCTCATAAAATTTTCTGGCTACTCACTGAAGATTGAAGTCAGAAATAGTAACAGATATTTTGATTTGAGGCCTTGTATCATTCAGAAAAATGCAAGTAATGCAAACCTGTTATTCTATCAACTTTATAAGAATATTTAAATCTGCCCTATTTGTGAGCATTTGTCTACCAATTATTTTTGGTTTACCCAGATTTCTTAAGATAAGAGCTTGAAAGGTATGGTCTGTTCCTCTTAAAATGTATGGCTCTATGTAAAATCAGTAATAAATGAATTCACTAAATAATCACAGGCATTTAATTTTCAGGAAATGAATGGTAACACCAAACATTTTATTCTAGCAACTTTTCTAAAATTATACAAGCAATGTTTAAAATGTGTCCCTTGTTTTGGGCCTTTGTCCCCTCCCACCACCAATACATTTTGGCTTTTCCCAGATTTCTTATGCTGGATGCTGCAGTCCTGAGAATGTCCTCTTTGGCATAGATACTTGGTAACTGTGACCTTATTACTTGCCGATCCATTCCCTATTGCAATATTACTAGCTTATCATTTTTTTAATGTAATATAGGCAATTTATTCCTCAAGGGCAATAGGCATTTTATTTGTAGATAAAACAATGACATATAAATTTGTTTGCTAGAGCAGCCTCTTCATTAGTTACACAGGTCTCTGTAATGTGGAATTATTTAGATGACTTACTTCTGCAGAGATTGTGCATATTTACTGATACTGGTGGACTGTAGACATTTGAGTAGACATGATGGAAATGCTGAATTGGATAGTTGTATCATTATTGGTTCATGCATTTTGATTCACTGCATACTGGAAAAATGTTCAAAACAATAAATTTAAAACCCACTCGAACAACTGTGCTATATTATACAAGGAATATAATTTAATACAATCAGAAAGGTGAATCAAGGAATGTATACATTTATGCATGGCCCTAAAAATGTGTTTGAAAACAGCCCAGAGGAAAGTGTGAAAGGCTCAAAATCATGGGCAAATTTTAAGCTTTACTCTTGTTACCAATGCAATGGATGAAGGTAAAACAGTTCACACCACATTACCTTGACCTGGCCAAGCCTTTTGACACAATCCCCTACGCAGGTGTAGTACAAAAGATGAATAATGTAGGAGCAAACAATTACATCACCAGCTGCACCGCCAACTTGGTTCACAGGATGCAGGAGATCAAAACAGGGGAAGAGACCAGTCACCAATGGATTCCCCCAGGATTCGGTGCTGAGACTTTTTCTGTTTGGCATATACATTGTAAAAGTAAAAGGAAATACCAAAGAGCTTTGGCCAATTAAGATTGAGATGACTGCAAGGTAGGAGGAGGTTACTGAATCCCCAAATGAATTAACCATCATGCAAGAAGGTTTGTCCCAAATAATAACTGGTGTCAAAATCATGACAATGCCCTCTGAGAACTGATCCAATTGTTTGGCATTTGGGAACTTATGTGTACAGTGACCTAATGTTTTACCACCATGTGCCCAGAGACATAAGAAAGCCTTTCTATATTGCACAGATGTTGTTGTCCCCCTTTACAAAGCTCTCATTATGTCAATAATTTTGTATAATGCCCACTTTGGCATGTATCTGTCCAGCCCCATGCAACGATTGGAACACCTTTAGAGATACCTTACTAAAAGGATACAAGTCCTAAACAATGGGTCTTGCATGGACCACTTCAAAGATTTATTACTATACTCAGTATCCTACAGAGTGCTTAGAGGTGACATGTCTGGCATACAAAGCATCCTCCGACATAATGCAGATGGACCTACTGAACATCAGCAAGTCAAATGGCATCAGAAATACTCAGTTCAGGTATCTAAACTGAATGTTGTGGAGAGATGGATATATATCACAGAGGCTACCACTGTTCCAGAACAGACTATCCATAAAAATAAAGCAAAGCTCATCCATCCATATTCAAATGCAACTTGGATCTAAGGATGGGTAATAGAAAATGTACTCCAGGATTTCCCCTCATGCCACTAATGGATAGAATAGAGGCAGTTCCTAAATGCTGCATCCCTTACATGGCCCCTTCAAATTATCTATGGTATGATCAAAGTTGTTCTCACTAGGGCTAATATACAATTATCAGCCATGGGGATAGCGAAGACCAATCAGAAAATGTTAATTCAAGCACCAAAAGGGAATTGGCTAAGCTTAAAATGTCCTCCAAGTGAACCTATGTTGTGGTAGCAAATAGTTATAAAAAAATTACCCTTTTTAGTTCACTAAGTGCCCTTGTTACCCTCCGCCCCCCACACCACTGTCTAACAGCTTGCAGCACCTATGGTTAGCTGTTGACCCTCATCTACCTCTAACCTTGGCGTAATTCAGTCTTCCATAAATGTTGCCATTTGTGCTCTTTCTTTAGTTTCCACATTCCTTTAATTTATACATTTCTTTTTATAATAAAATTTACAGAATATCTCCAGTACCATAACAATATCTCTAGTTATTTTCGTGCTATAGGCTCCCTAAGTTTGGCAATAACCCATTCAATTTTTCTTGCAGCCTAAGTCATTGTGCCAAAAGTTTTTGTGTATTGGAGTTGTTATCCAAATACTCCATTTTCTCTTTAGTGCTATGCAGTTGTGCCTCTCCTTTTTCTGTGAAATTCCCACTATTCTGTAATAATATAAGTTTGTTAGCCCCCCTAAATAATTCCTATTACTTCTTAACCATCTCTCTTTCTCTTTTATTTCTACCCCCTTTTTAAACTCCATTACACCACTCACTAGCTATCACTTTCTGTCTTCCCTAATAACTCTCAAATTATTTTCACTAGCAATTCCTAAAATTCATCTGTTTTTAACAAGTAGGCAGGAAAACTCCAATGTCTCATTTTTACTTCATTACCTTGCATTTTTAACTTAGTTTTTAGTAGACCATGATCTGAAATATTTACTGGATGTATGTTGAAGCTTTCAATTAAATGCACATTTTCTTGTGAAATATGATTTTTATCTATTCAAGCCCAGTTATTGTTTCTTGGGGAATAATATGTTAATTTTGCTCTAGTTCCTACTATTGAATTCATGTTTTCCATACCAAATATTTTAAAAAAAATTCCGCAAGCACCTAGACTCTTTTGTTATATTTTCCTATCTAGGTCCCATAATACACTGAATATCAAGTTCCTGTCCCAACGTATAAGTAATACTTCCTGCTGAAAGCATATTATTTCTCGCAAAATTATTTGAAGCTCAATAATAGCAGTTTTCTGGTGGAATATAAATACATTCCACTGTGGGTTTTTTTCCAAATATATTTTTATTGAATTTTTCAAACTTTTCAAACATGCAAAGGAAAAACTGTAAGTCATTGCTGGAAGCAGTAAAGTATAGGTATATATGTAACAGTTAGTGCAAAAACTATGCATTTAGAACACAGCAGTTATCTTACAGGGAAGCTTACATCTTAGAGACCAATATAAGCAGTAAAGACCCCCAATAACCTATTACAGTCAAAGTCTAGGGATACAAATGGAAAGTGGCTTGGAAGGAAGAATATATGATTGTCTTAAGAAGAAAGAAAAGCGGTAAGGAGGGTATAACCATAAAAAAACAACTATTTACACCATGTACTTCTATTTATAACATATTTACAACATATTTACACCATGGATGCCAGAGGATAACAAAATGATATAACAAAATATTTTGTAAAATCAAAAGTTACCGTGTGATGGTAACAATGTCTAATGGTTATAGGGCCAGAAATGATACTGATGGAGGTTTTCCTGGAATGTAGTGTTAGAGACCCACATTTTGGAAGATTATTTAGTTTGGATTAGGTCAAAAAGTCTACACCAGTAATTCTGAAAATATTCTTTTTTCTTTTTGTTATTATTGCATAACTTATGTGCAGATATATATTTGATTGTCATTGATGTAAAGTTTTCCCAAGCTATTGTTGAGGGATTGACCCAGTTCTTGGCTATAAAATATTTGAGAAGGGCACAGGCTGTAACACAGATGTGGCGATGGATACCCTTAAGAGATTTAGGAATAATACTTAAAATCATAGCTTGCTAAGAGAATGTGTTTTTTTCATATCCCATTTTTTCCAACTGAGTTCTGGGAGAACACCAACGTTTGTAAATATTCTTACAGCTCCAAAAGGTGTGAAGTATATCTACGTGTGGGAGGGAACAGAATGGACAGGATAGGTTTTTATTGTATCCGAATTTCAGTAAGACTGCTGGGGTATAGTAGGAATTGTTGTTTATCATAAGCTGAGTGTAAATTAGGTTTTTGAAGGGGGTTAAATTCAGGGTATTATTGACTGCTTCGCACTTAGACTCCATAGAAATTTCTCCTGGTATACCGTCCCAATATTTGGAAAATAGAAGTGAATGATTATACTTAATGCTTGACACAAGTTTATAGGTGTTCAAAATCATTTTGTTCCATAGGGAGAGTGATTTAATGATAGATTGTGATACTGTAATGTCTTGCTCCTTCACTCTATAGTAAGATAATTTTTGTTTTATAAGTGAGCTAATTGCCTTAAGATAGGATCATATTTGTTAGGAGTACCAAATAAAGCTTTGACCTCGGCAACATTTTTAGAGTTATAGAAGTGCCAAACTATGGCTTTCTTAACAATAGGGAAGTTTGTTAGATCAATCACCTAAACCCTAACTTAAAAATCAATAATAAAATGAATAGGTTGGAGAATGGGAATAGTACTGTGTAAATTTAAGGAGGTCATCAGAGTTTGAAAGATGCAAATTTTGTTCTTTACTGTAGGCAAGATCTTGAACTTGAAGTCACCATCAGGTGCAAGAAAAGGGACAGCATATGGATTGAGTTTTAACGAATATATATAGTTGCACCAGATTTTGATCCAGGTTGGGTACCAAGTTTCAGCAGAGGGGTCATAGCAGGCTATTTGAGTTAGACGGCTAGCATTAATGATGTTGTAATATAAATTAAAATCCGGGAGACTTAAACCGCCTTTGTTCTTCGGGGTAATTAGATTCCTGTACGATATTCTGGTTGATTTAGGGAACCATAAAACTTTGAGATTGTGGTTTCCATTTTTCTGAAAAAAATTTTTGGAACATTTAAGAAGATGGAGTTAAGATGAAAAAGGACTCTAGGCAAAATATTCATTTTAATGATAGCAGATTTAGATAGCAAAGAAAGATTGATGTTTTCCCATCTAGTTAGAGCGTCATTTATCTGATCCCAGACTCTATATAGGTTTGCTTTTATTAGTTCTTGGTGAGGGTGTGTGAAATTTATTCCTAGGTATTTAATTGTATATTTGAGAGGAATGTCAGACAGGGGAAGTAATATTCTAAATGGTTTGCAGGGTTTAATGGAAAAATAGATGATTTAGCAGGGTTTAATTTATAATTAGCAGCCTCAGCAAAAAGATTAATAGAATTTCGAATTTTATGAAGATCGGTGTTGGGAAGCTCAAAATAGATGTTTAGGTCATCTGCAAATGCAGAATAATTTATATCAATGTTGAAGACTTTTGGGATATGGTGACAAGTCTTTTGTTTAACCCATAGAAGGAAAGGTTCCAGATATAAATTAAAAAGATAAGGTGAGAGTGGGAAACCCTGCCTAGTGTCATTGGTAATTTTAATACGGCGTGATAACGTTTTATTTATACACAGGGAAGTAGAGGCATTGTTATAAAGCATCTTAATAGTGTTGATAATCAGATCAGGAAAGTTAAAGAATTTCATGGTTAGATAAAGGAAGTTTAGATCAACTTTATCAAAGGCTATGGTAGCATCTAGGGTGAGTGCATAACGCGGGTGGTTATCACTTTTTAGAAACAACACTAATGTGTTTAAGGTAAGAGTATTGTCACACAGCTGCCTCTATTTCATAAATCCCAACTGTTCAGGAGAAATGACTGTAGCTATAACTTTCTGAATTCTATTAGCAAAAATGGTAGATAAGATTTTGATGTCAACATTAATAAGGGCGATGGGCCTATAGCAGATAGGGTTGGACATGTCAGAGTTTGGTTTTGGGATGAATATTGTTTTCGAATTGTTCATATACTTATCAGTAATCCCTTTCGAGATGATATAAATACATTCCACTGTGTTATCTTTCTCCCTTGACAATAATCCCTTACTACCACAAATCTAACATTATTGTCCCTCCCCTTCTGTCACTATAGGAGCCCATATATCAGTCAACATTATTACTCCCCTTTTCTCTTGCCACAGATATTCAGCTGAATATATATCCTGAAATCCTTTCTTTATCAAATAGACTTGCTCATTTATTTCCAAATGTGTCTGCTATAGCATTGCTATCTGCAGTCTGCACTTCTTAATATAACTCAGTACTCTTTTTTGTCAATACCTGTACGGCCTTTTATGTTCCATGATAATATGGCTACCACAGCCATTATGATAAAAAGCTATTGTTCCACCCTATTATACATGACAAGTTTTTGAATGTGTACTTCCAACTTTTGTTTTACATACACACACTAATGTTTGCCAGAATGATCTTTTATACAGTTTATTCTTCTCACCTCCATTGGAACATATGCCACATTTTTCATGACTTTTTGTTTTAGAGAAAATCCTCAAACAAATAACATAACACCACCTTGGAAATGGCTCACAATGAAGGATTCCAACTCAAAAAGAATGTAACATTAGTATTTTTAAGAATTATAAATTTTATTGAGTGCTTTCATCTTCCTATAAGACTTCATCAGAATGACAAATTTCCGTCCATAGTCCATTTTTATAACCAAGTAAAGCAAACTATTGGTACCTATAATTACATCACTTTAAAACTCAGATTTATCTCATTAACAAAGTAAAATCAGACAGTAAAAAATTAATAATTTCTTCACTGTATTAATTCTTTTTGAGTTGGAATCATTATTTGTGAGCTGCTTCCTAAGTGTTACTGTGTTACTGGTTGTTACACTTTGGTTGTTTGCAGACATTTTCATGTAACATCCTGCAACAGACAACTAAATACATTTTTAGAACACCTCCATCCCATATTAACTTGGAACAAATGCACAAAATTATGTATATCTTCAAAAAATGAAGTTGAATCCTCTTAAAAAGGAACAACTGCCCCAAATAAACAGCTGCACCCACAGACATTACCTCACCTAAAATTAAGGTTATCCATGCTAAAGAACATGTTACAGCCTATGTTCCCACTGCTGTTGATTGCTTTATGTTCTTTTTGATCTCTGTTCCCTTCACAGATGTAAAATATAGCTTGCATGCTTTCAGAATTCATTAACTTTTAGCTTGTGTACCGGTTATCTTTAAATAAAACTAACTTGTTGGGGTAAGGGGTTGGGAGGGTGGCCTAATGGTTAAAGTGTTGGCCTTACAAACACAAGGTACAGGGTTTGAGTCTCATAAGGGATAATTGGCTAGGCTTAAACTGGCTTGCAAGGGCAGGTAGCTTAGTACTAACCTATGAACCTTGTACACTATTCTATTAAATGCATCAAAGTAATAAGGTTGCTAGGAATGTTGCAATCTCTTATTCACTTGCCATAATTTCACACCTTATTTTTCACTTAATTGCTTGCCATTGTATCTTTAAATTTGCATTTCCTTCAGCTAGGAATGCTCAGAACTCTTAAGACTGGTTGTTTGTACCTGCAGACAGCTCAACTACACATAAAAGTAGTTAGCAATGAGATAAAAAGATAGCAACTTTGCAGATGCATGGAGGAATGTTTGTAAATTTCACCCAGACAGATATACAACTGCCTTCAGCTGCAGACTTCTTGACTCTCACTGAGAATATTTGCTGATGGAAAAAAAAAACAAGCTAATACTATTGCAGATGCAAGACACTTAGCATTTACATGGCTTTTATCATCTTGTCGAATTTTCAGGCCTATCCAAATACAAAAATGTATATAAAGCCTTATAAAAATAAAATAATATATCTTAATACTATATATAATATAATCCGTGCTTGTTTACACCCCACCCCAGCAGCCCAAGATCACATTATATTAACTTACTCTTGCCTTTGTAAAGCCTTTCTTTTTTATACTGTAAAACCTATATTTTTTACAATTAAAAAAAATCTTGTTAACTTTAATATCTAGCACATAGAACAGTCACTGAAACGAACCCCAAGGCACACACATTTAAAATGCCCCTGACTACATACTGCACAAAACCGATGCACTATATAACATGTTTATGTCATGAAATGTTTTATGAAAGTACAAGGAACAGCATTTTTTTACTTAGAGTTAATTTGTTCCTCTTTTAGTGTTCTAAACATTAATGGCATAATGGTATAAAGTGCATATGTGCTTTATAGTCCACCCACAAGTTTAACAAAGCCAACAAAAGTTCAGTCTTTCTCAGCCACTTTTTCTTGCAAAGTAATATTTCACAAAAGTGACTGATGTTTCATAGTTTCTCACTGATTCACTAATTTCAGTGCTGCCCATAACCCAATACCAGCCTCTGGTTCAAGTCTGAAGTACTCCTCATTGTTCCTGTCAACTGTTTTTTTTTTTTTATTCCATTTCTCAAACAGTTTTCTTTGTAACATTGGAAAATGTTTCACTGGCATAGTGCCTCTATGAGCTTTATTGTAAGAAGAACATGAAGCAGTGTTCCCTTTTGTTTTCTGGCTCACTTTTTGTTGGATAAACTTTTTTTTCCTTAGCCTGTTTTGCATTCAAAAATGTCTTTGATCCTCCAAAAAAAATATTCTAAAGAGAGCTGGATATAGCAGCTTGAATCTCACACCTACCTTTCAATGTTTTCTAATAGCTTTTTGTCTGCCTGGTGTACAGTGAATAATCATATTCCACAAATACTGTTTTCTCCTACATTTAATATTTTCCTCTTTTTCCACAGTTTTGTAAGTAACAACTTTTTTTTCCACTGGTATGACTGCATATTTACTAATAGAAGTCTTGGTTGCTTTCTTATGTCCAGGTTAGAAGCACAAACTTAATGTGCCATTACAATTAACAAATCCTGCTGTGTAATCTCAGTCCGATTGCATGTTTGTAGTTTCATAAAGTGAATACAGTGTATATATCATAAGCCAATGTTTTCAAACTCATACGCTAAATTTTCTAGCTGCCATCTAAAATATCAGAAAACATCAGTGGTTAAAGGCCATTTAGCTAAATTGGCCAGGATGGTTTCTGAACCCGAGTCCTTTTATTATGAATGTGACATACTTATTAATATAAGAGAGGTCACTGTATTGATTTTCTAAGTGATATACTTCAGGAAGTAGTGAACAAAAGAGAAATAGGCTTTTACCTACCCATTTTGAATAACACTATTAATATAGACATGGGGATAGATAAATACTCCATAGGGACTGAGGACATGAAGAGGCTTTTCATTTCTTCTTTTTACCCTGGACAGCCATGCTACAGTAAAATGCATTAACAAAAATTGCAATATAGTTATACAGATTCCAGCATATTAAACAAAATAGGGGAGAAATTGCTATTTGTTTATAGAAGAGAAGAAACTTTTAAAAATTATTTGGAAACAGCAAAACAGAAAGAACACATTATAAAAAAATATGGTATTAAAAAATGTGTTTTTGCCCTCATTGCTCTATAATTGTATGTGGTAATAATTTTACAGTAAGAGGTGTGACCTATCAGTTCAGAGGGCAGTTCAACTGTAGTTCTGCAAACATGGTGTATTTAGCCCAGTGTTTGCAATGCCCTGCCTTTTATGTGGGAAAAACCTCTAGGAGGTTAAGAGATCATATATATGAGCATTGTTTAGATATTAGGAAAAACAAACTTACCAATGCTCTTTACAAACATGTTATGGTTTGTGATACACACAGCTTTGGCTTTTTAATTACTGAACAAGTTAGGAAGGACATTCAGGGTAGGATTATGGATGAACATTTGGATACTTGTGAATTGACGTGGCATATTAAGTTAAATTCCACAAGCTGCCCTGGTTTAAATGAGACTGTTTCAATTAATTCAAGTTTAAAAATGAAGCATTTTGACAGGTTGGGATTTTATTTGTTCTTTTTATTGTGTGACTTTTATATCATGTGACCTCTTGGAGGGTTACTTATACAGTCTTTTAATGCATGAGTTTAGTTCTGATGAAGTACTGAAAACAGTAAGAATGAATGTGCTCAACTTTGGAATAAAGCTTTGGCAAGTTACAGCTGGCTTTGAGTTGTCCTTCTGTGCATCACAAAGCTGGTGTGTCATTCATTACTAAATTTCTTCTTTGTTGATATCCAGGACATATACTTAAAAGCCAATAATTTAATCTTACCCAACCTGGCAATATTATGACACATTTCTTAATTTCAGTTTCACAATGGAAGAGCTGAAATTAAGCTTTTGATCAGAAGGCAGCCATCTTGGAAGTCCATCTCATATTTCTCTTTGATACTCCTCAGCTTCCACATATTATCGTATAGCCACCGTGTGTCATTTCATTTGGGTGGGACATGCTTCCAGGAAGAAACAACTTCATAGCTGATTCAAGCAGTGGTGTCTAATGAACAAGGCTGTGAAGTGTCTGTGTGTGTGTGTGTGTGTGTGTGTGTGTGTGTGTGTGTGTGTGTGTGTGTGTGTGTGTGTGTGTGTGCGAGAGAGAGAGAGAGAGAGAGGCACATGGAGAAATCCTACACCCCTTTGACATACTAGCTATGTATCCCTGCTCCTGTGTATACTGATGCATGACTGTAGGGAACATCCCACTGCCACTTCAGTGACTTGCACCTTCACATGCCCATCCACATGCCTTGCCCAGCTGCATCTTTTTCCTGCCATGTTAACCAGCAAAGGGCAATACTCAATGCCCAGTCATTCCCACACATATCACCCCTTACTCCACCCTCCTGATAACTATGAGCTGGCTCTTGCATCATCAAAGGAGGTTACTCAATGGCCAGTCATTCCCACACATATTACCCCTTAACTCTCTCCTGATAGATGTGAGTTGGCTCTTGCATCATCTTCTCCCAAACCCTTCAACTCCCCAAGTGTCTTGGCTACTGATGAAACTCAGGTCATTTGGGTTTATTTAGGGCTTTGTCCCTCTGCACCATAGAAACAACACATCATTTTTATTTACATGATCTGGGAGTTGGGGTATGGGATTAAGAAACTGTTAATGAACTGCTTCCTGTGGTCCAGTGGTCCCAGGTTTGATTCACTCAGCATCCATTTTCTAATTGCATGACTCTGAGCAAGCTGCATAACCAGACACTTTGAAAAAGGTCCATGGAGATCAATGGTCTATCCTGGTAAACAAATACAAATAAAATAAATAAATAAATAAATAAAAGATATCAATGATGTTATCAGTAAATAACTGACAGATATGTAGGGTCTTGATAGACCTGGCACAGCCGAGGTTTTGCAGGGATCATTTCTGCTTTGGATGATCAGGAGAAGATAGTTTTCAGTCAGGCTTGTTATGATCTGCATGTGAGGTGATAGCTGCTCACACCAGGCTGTACACAGATTGAGCATGTGCACTGCACCAATAGTGTACCTGTAGGATGCTACAGATTTAGCAAGGATGTGGCATACAGCAATTTGCAAATAAATATATGACTAGCACCTTTGGGAAGTAGTGTGTCAGCTCTAGAACTACTCCCTCTTTTCAGCAATTATAAGTTTCACCATTCAAGGAGTCAGCCAATGACATACTATGTCATTGTGAGGTATTGAAGACCAGAAACTATGCTGAATCCAAATACTATGTAATCACTATGACAGCCTGACTGCATGAGTGTGTTATAATCCCTGCTATGGATGTCGCATCTTAAATATCATCAAATTAGTCACTCCTTCTATGTGTAGGGCAAGCATCAGTAATAAAAGCCATGTAAAAATGCTACACAACTAGAGGACAGTTATTTTTTTCTGAACTGGGCAAACATGGTGAAGTTAAGCAGCAGGATATGAGATGCACCTCTGGGAAATAGCATACATTCATATCTATATGTAACAGTAAGTGATGAAACTGAGCACAAATTCTAATGCGATTTCTGCAGAACACCTATGGGTGCTCCTATGTTCCTGTGAGCATGAACCTGACATTTACTTATCCTTTTCTTTTGACTGGTTTTGTTCCACTCAGCAAGTAGCCATTTTCAGGGGAGAACCAAGGTATTATTTATACTACCTGGGGAAATTTGGCTAGGGCATTAGGGAACTTCCCCAACCTTTTAGGGCAAACATGCCATGTAAAAAAAAAGAAAGAGTTTGGACATATTGTGGGGAAATAGAGACTATGGAATATTTTTTTAAATGTAAGAGAGTAAATCAATTACAGGAAGAGATAATGTAAAAAAGATAATATTAAGGACTGAAAGGTGTCAAACATATAAATATTGGCATGACAGAATATGGATATTATAAAAATATGAATCAAAATGAACTAGACAAATTAAATGAAAAATAGTTTTTTTATAATACGGATTGTTTGGAATAAAAGGATGAATGGGATAAAATGTAATGGGAAGTGGATACTGTCAGAAATTTTGAAGAAAATAAGGTTTTGACTGTGGAAAAAGGAGTGGGGGAATCAAAAATTTTAAAAGAAAAAAAGTTGATTTTTTGAAAATTTGTAAGTTAATTGTAAATAATTGTAAATATGATGTAAAAGCTTACATACAGAATGTATATATTGTGGATTTTAATAAAGGAACCACTACTTGTTAGGACACCATTTTAGTCTTAGCGACTGGCAGGTGGGACAGCAGTGCTCAAGGAATTCAAGATGGAGGATAGCACAGAGGTCGAACGTCAGTACTGTGGTGGAATCATTACATGAGTCAGAGGAGTTATTCCAGAAAAACTTGTTTGGTTCATGAGAAGCAAATAATTCATGAAATGATGGATGTATTATCACAACCGTCCAGTCAGGGGGTTGAGGGAATTACCTTGGTTGAAATGTTAATGCAGAGTGAGGTAGAGAGTGGAAAAAATACTTCCTAGGGTGAAATTATGGACAAAATAAATTAAATTCAGATGAATCTAAGATTATTCTGAAAGAAGGAAGTTTAAAAAAGAAATCATATGCGAAGATTGCTACTGACCATGCAGGGAAAGTGGTAAGAGAAGAATTGAAGAAAAGTAATATTAACAATCAAAAGAAAATTCATTGTAAATATCTAGAATAAAGAATAAATTGACAGGTATGATAGTTGGGATAATTTGATGGTGCCATTAAGTGTAAAGGCTCTTGAGGTAAGAGTTCTTATTCTTACTCATAAAGAGAAAATTTGTGAAATTATATTTGGGACTGTTTTGTCGCATAAACTTGTTTGGAAGAGTGCCAAAAGAAAAACTGTAATCCCTCAAAGTCATATGTGGTTAAAGCATTTCACAGGGAAACAAGAAAGAAAATACATGTTCAATTCTGAAGTGAAGTTGAAAAAGAGACTTTGAAGATGCATTTAAGTAAATTATGTAAAGAAGTTATGGACATTAGTAAAGTTTATGATAATAGATGCATATATACTACTGGTGGATGGGATTGTCATACTGTACTGAAAATGGAAAAAGAGAAAATTCTTCACATTCCTATTATGATAAGTATAGGAGGAAACATGGATGTTGTAAAATACTGTGATCAACCCAAAATATGCTTTTTCTAGGGGAAAGATGATCATTTGATAAGTATTTGTGATAAAAGGAAATGTTATATTTGTGGGGAAGCAAAATGATGGAAAAATGTGAAGTGAAATGTTCTAAATGCAACAAAATTGGGTATTTATGAATGAATATTAATACAGAGAGAAAGGATAAAGAAGAAGAAAATACAAGTGAGGAAAATAAAGGAGAGGAATGTATATGAAGAAAAGAAATGTTAGCAAAAGAAGATAAAGAAGAAGCAGGGAAGCAAAAACAGGCCAAAAATAAACATAAGGTTAAAGAGAGCAACGTAAGATAAGACATTATAGAAGAAGGCTGTGAAATAAGTGATGAGGAAGACATAAATTGGAAAAACAATTCAAGAGAAAAATAAATTATATCTGTAAAAGAGTAATGGAAATAAAAGTTTCAAAGGGATAATAAAATAAAAAAAGAAAGAAAATAGATAATGTAAATACTCTACAAAAGGGCCTTACAGAAACAGATGCTTGGTGCCAAAGCCATGGGCTCAAGCTCAGTGCCAAAAAATGTAAAGTTATCCCCTTTGGGAAAAAAACATGTACCCATGAATTACCGCATAGGTAGCAGTACACTAAACACTGAAAGTGTGATAAGAGACTTAGGGACACAGGTGCACAGTGGTCTCACCTTCGATAACCACATCGCCACAACAGTCAAAAAATCCTTCTATATGGCACACCTCATCACTAAGGGCTTTTCATCCAGAAAAAAGGAGGTCATTGTCCCACTGTACTCATCCCTGATTAGAGTCATTATAGAATACAATGCCCCGTTTGGTATCTACCTCTCAAGACATCTGCAACAACTGGAAAGGCTGCAGAAATACCTCAGTAAAAGAATCACATGCCTAAAGCAGATGCCCTATGCTGGCTGGCTTAAAAAAATCCGGCTATACTCTGTTGCATATCATCTACTCAGAGGCGATCTCTGCTTAACATACAAGGCCTTGTCAAACCCAGAGCTATTGGACATGCTACACTTAAAGAAATCCCAATCCCTCAGAGCCACATGCTCCAGGGATCTAAACCTTGTCATCACAATAAACAAAACATCCTGGAGGGATAAGTTCCTGACCCAGAGACTCCCAAGAGCCTGGAATAGACTGCCCATACATGTCAAACAGAGTGCCTCTTTGGCCCTCTTCAAAAGGAACCTTGATGATTGGATCAGAGAAAGGAAATTCATCCTGGGGATCACGTCAGTCGCTCTGCTAGACAGGGGTCCAGGGAAGTAAATAGTGTGGGAAGAAATACCCAGGGAATTGTTATGGCCAGGCTTGTATAGGCTCTAGGGCTGATAGCCTAGTACCAACCTATGAACCTATAAATAAGATAAATATGTGTATTTATCAAAAGGTATACAAAATTCCTAGTAAGCTATAACATAGATATAGTGATAACTTTAGAGGTCTTTCAGTGACTGTAAATAGCATTAAAATATAAGTAGAGGAATAACATCTTAAATTGGTGTAGTAAGTGTGACGCTGACATAATATTGTAAGATGTACGATTTCTGACACAAGAAGAGGTATTACAAACAGGAAAGCTTTGGGAAGAGACAGAATATGGAACTAAGGAAAATAACTATGTTCTGGCATAGTGTTGCTTTGTAGGAAGTCAGTGAAAATATTAAATGTAACACTGGTAATGATGGGAAGATTAATTGTTGTAGATCTCAGGTGGCATAATCGGATTTACATAATTATAGCTTTGTATGCCTATGGTAGAATTAAAGAAAGAGAACATTTATTTCATAAAATTTTGAATTACATAGTAATAAATATGAATATAATATTGATGGGAGATTTGAATTGTAATTTGAGAGGGGGAATAAAAAGAGGCAATGATATTAAGAAAATGTTTGAGGTTATAAAATGTGGCAATTAAAAATTTGGAATATTAATTCATGGGCATACAGCTGAGTTATATATAAGACAGAAATATATTATTTCATTGTATCATAAAGTTTAAATGTTGTTTAAAAAATACACTTATAACATAACATGTTTTCAGCTCATAAAGCCATTTGGATTGAGATAAAGGAAAATAAGGAGTATATCAGACTGGGAAAAGAATTAAAAAATAAATGAGAAATTATGAGATGATAATATAAAGAAAATAATTATACAGTTATGGAAAATCACATTTCCACTAGAGAATGTTATGACCACTGGTCTGAGTGGTGTCTCTCTTTCAAAAATATAAGACCATTTTTTAGAATGTTAGTTAAATATAGGAAAAGCTGAAAAAGCAAATTCTAGGACAATGTGTATTGATTCTTTAAAATATTTGAAATAAATGAAGGTGGATATTTTGTGACAGAATGGAGAATTTATGAAAATGAATTTATGAAAATAATGAAGACAAAATTAAAGAAATATTATTTAAGCAAAAAATATTTACAGGGTAAAAGAGAAGAGGTATTAGCTTACATGAGTAGTATAGTTAAAGAAAATACTAGCATAATGAGAGAAATGAAATATAATAGAGGAGAGGTAAGACAGTCTCCGGAACAAATTATGAATATTTTAATAAATTACATAAAGAAATGTTTCAAGATAAAAAGGTACATAAAAAGAATGGAATGTTAATAAGATCATCAGATATGAAAAAAAAATAGAAATGAAGTTTCTATATATTAATTAGATAAATACCTTAACAAGCTTACAGCCAGTTACAGGCCCAGATGGAATAGGATATCAATTCTATAAACTTACAGATTGACAAACAAATACTTCCTAAAAGTTATGGATGAACAGTTAAATGAATGTTTTATGTATACAGACTTATATGGAAAAAGGAAATTCTAAAATTAAATAAAAAATTGAGATTTACAGTATTGAATAATACAGATTAGAATTTTTTTAGGAGAAAAGATCAGAAGAGACTGGAAAGTAAAATTAAAAATATTATGAAAAATGGCATATATTGTTTATAGAGAAAAGAATGCCAGGAATTGTTATTAATACTAATGGAAATTGTGGATGATATTATACACATGAGGAAAACATAGCTTATGATAAGACACTTTGGTAAGGCATTTGATACAGTGCAACATGAACATCTATGGAAAATTATGAGGGAATATAAAATTAGTGAGAAAATTATGAGTGTTTGTTGATCAGCATATGACAAAAATAAATTATTTGTGAATGGATGGTTAAGTAAAGAAATAGATATAAAGAATGGCATATGTTAAGGGATGTATACTATTTACATTAATTATGAATGCATTGGTTAGAGATGTAAATATACTTATTGAAGATGCTACTTATATTATTAATGCAGGGATACAAAATCCACTCATATTAACTTATGCAGATGATATAATACTTACTATGAAAAACAAAAGCTGGATGAAAGAAATAATATGTTACATATATGAATCCTTAAACATAATAGGTATGGGTTTAATTAAAGACAATAGTAAAGAACTGGGTGATGAGTAAAGATAAGAGGAATATTTTTTTTCAGTGAATGAAATTTCTGAGTTGGGTAAAAGAATTGGATGTAATAATGTAAATGCAGAACAATAGAAATGGATAATTGATGACAAAGGAGTTTTGTTGGTCTTGGAAAACAGGTTATCTTTTAATAAAATGGTTAATTTGATTAATTTGGTTATACTGGGGAAGGTAGTGCATTTAGCAAGTATCCATATGTTGCCAATAATTTATGAAAGCAAGTTATTACATGTATTTATTTCTTTTGTATGGGGTTCAAAACTGAATCCATTAAAGAGGGAAGTCTTGTGAATGGATAAGGAAGACACTGGTTTATGATTAATATACCTGATTGTATATGCTGCGTCACTGAACTTATATAGAGTTTTGCTTTGGATAAATTATAAAAATGAGAAGTTAATAGTAAATTCAATTAAAATACAAATGTGAGTGGTATTGGGATATGTTAAAAATGTAATACAGGGGAAGGATGTATAAATTATGAGATGAGATAATAAGAAAAATATTTTTTATAGAAAATAAAAATAGGTGAAATTGAAAATGAGTGGAACGTATGGCATAATTATATCATGACACAGTATTATTCTATTACTCCTTGGATTGACTTAATGAATAAAAAAGTTAAAGCTATAAAAGTAAGAAAAGCATTATGTAAATAAGCCAATGGAATGAAAAATTTTTATGGAGCTTAGTAAATAATACATTTCCAGTTAATGGAAATATACCATATAATAAGTGAAAGAGTTTGTATACTTGTGACAAAAAGGAAAGTACAAAACACATTTTCTTTTAGTGGATAAGGGTTATAAAAGTGGGGGAAATGTGAGGAAAAGTTTTCTTTGAAAGTATACAAGTGAATAATAGGAATATGGATATGATTATAAATAGATATTATAAGCATAAAACTAAGGCACATGTTAATAAAACAAAAAAAAGATTATTTTACGTTGTGTGGAGTATTTGAAACAAAAAGATAAATTAAATTATGTTTACTGGTAAATGGAAATTAGCAATAACTTTAAGGAAAATCAGATAGTGGTTGTAAGAAAAGGAGCGGTGGTCTAATAAAGACAATGATGACAGAAGTTCAAATAATAATGAAAATTAAGAATTAGGATTGTATAATAATACAGGAAAAAAGGAAGGAAAATTGTATACAGTATGACTTGTAAATAAGTAAATATGTAATTTTGTAAATAATGTAGTAAATATTGTACATAATGGTTTAAATAAAAGATTCCTACTCTTTTCAAGGCCCATGGCAGTTCCATTCTCAGGGTGGAAGCAGGCAGGAGGAATATGGCAGAAATGTGTGGCATGGAGACCTGTGTCTTTAAGTATAATAAATGGGGTTTATTCAGCATTTTTTTGTGTTATTTTTGTGGCTGATTTTCAAAGGAGTTAGTGTTATGGGGGACAACCTAAAACATGTTATTTCTGTGGAAGTAATAAACATTTAATTAATGTTTGTGTCAAACTTATTTGAAATCAGTGTGGGCAAAGAGGTCATATTAAGCGTAATTGTCAGGAGGAATGTAGGGTCTGTGGTGGGATTGGCACTTTGATTTGATTGTGAGTCATATAAAGATGAAGAGAAGCATGTTTCTCCTGATGCAGCATCTTCTTCTGAGATTCATAGAGTTATGTTTAAAAATATTGAAATTAATCAGGCGAATATGAGTATTAATGAGAGTGATGCTTTTGTGAATTTTTATGTTTCTAAAAGTTTAGAACATGTTGATGTAGAACAGTCATTTGAGGAAGAGTTAGAACACGACTTGGGATGTCTGTCAGACATGGTTCAGAAAGAAAGGAAGCAAAAGAAGTAACTAAAAAATGATTTCTATTAGTGAGCATTTAAAGTTAAAGTTAAAAATTTTCATTGGAAATTAAAACGAAAAGAAAAATAAATTATATATATGTATATATATATATATATATATATATATATATATATATATATAGATTCACTTTATAACCTCGAAATGCTGAAATATCGAATTTCAGTATCTCGAGACTATAAAACCGAATCCACAAAACACAGACAAACAAAAACCGTGAAACCACATAACCGAAAACACTGCACACACTACACTAAACATACAACACAACACCCACATCACAACATAAACAAAATAAAACACACATACACAACTCACACACACACGCCCCACACCCCCCTACTTATATATACTAAATCCGAGATCGCACAAACACAACACAAAAGCTCACTCACACACGCACATTCTCCAATCCCTCACACACACTCTAACTCCCACTCAAAACCCTTACAAAACACTCACTTACCTGACATAACACCTAGATCCACACACGGCACCGCGCGCCACCAAAACACAAACCCGGACATTACGTGGCGCAACTTCATAACCACAAATTCAACATATATTCGACATATGTGAAATTCGCGATTATGAACGTTCGCTATTTCACACATTCGACTTTATAGCTTCGAGATACTGAAATTCGACATTACAGTATTTCGATGTTATAAAGTGAACCTATATATATATATATATATATATATATATATATATATATATATATACATATATATATATATATATATATATATATATATATATATATATATACATATATATATATATATATATATATATATATATATATATATATATATATATATATATATATATATATATATATTATATACATATATATATTATATATATATAAATATATTATATATTATATACACACACATATATATATATATAATGTATATTATATACATACATATATATATATACACACACACACACACACACACACACACACACACACACACACACACACACACACACATATATATATATATATATATATACACACACACACACACACACACACACACATATATATCTATTTAAAATAACATGAGTAAGACAGTTATTTTATGTTTTGAAGTATTGGAGCTTTACTGAGTGTTTCTGCTGGAAGACTGAAAGTAAAAAAATAGAGAAGAAAATTTAGGACTGAATGTATGCAGGAAGAAAGATCAGAAGAAGGGACTGACAGTAATGCATTTACCAGTAAACCTAAAACAAGGAAAGGTTACAAGTTTAGACTACTTTCAGTAAATTTGAACATTATTATTAATATTATAAGAAGGATAGGAATAAGGGAATGGTGTACTAAATGTATTGCGGATGTTATTATCTTACCAGGATGTATGTTTTTGATTTGGTAAGGAAGACTACAAATGGAAAAATTGAGGGATGGAAATATAATAGTATTCCAAAGTGAAAGCTGTTATAGAGTGGCTGTGTTGTTAAAAACTGTAAAAATACTAGACAGAACATTGGTAGGATGGGAAGATTAACTGTTGTGGATGTGAGGTGGAGAGAATATGTGTATAAAATTATAGCATTATATCCATGTGTAACTATTAAGGAAAAATAGAATCTGTGTCATGTAATGATGGAATATGTGGTGTTTAATATGAAAATTATATGTGCAGGGGATTTTAATTGGGATTTAAGGGGAAAGCATAAAAAGAAAGTGAATGCAAAAATCATAAAATGGACACCAAACACAGCCAAGTAGCTAAAACCAAGCCAAACTCAAATGTAAAAATGTATATAAAAGCAAGCTTTAATAAATACAAATAGAGTAGGTGAATGCTTTCACATTATAAATGCTTCTTCAGACCAATTGCTTAGTTACTTGCCTGTGTTTGGTGTCAGTTTTACCATATTTGCATCCAATTTAGTTTTTGGACACCGTTTTTCTTTAATGATTCTGCATTTTTATAAAAAGAAAGAGAAAGATGTAAAAAAAAAAAAAAAAAAAAAAAAACAGGAGCTGATAAACTGTGGCCATGAGTTAGAAGATGTTAATGGACTTATAGAAGTGGGATATTTAGAGCTGAAACTAAACTGATTATTTTGTATTTTCAGAAAGTTTGGGGGGTATCTGATGGTGATATTGTGGTACCATTTTTTTTTCAGATCATTTAGCAATGTTGATGGAGGTGATGGAAGAAAAGGAATATATATATATATATATATATATATATATATATATATATATATATATATATATAAATAGAAAAGGAAAATAAAATATATCCGAAATTATGAGATAAAACTGGAGACTGGGAAGTATTTAATTTATGAAAAGACCATATAACTATGAAAGACTTTATAAAAAAAACTGGTCTGAATCATGGATTGAATTAAAAAAAAAATACAAAAAGTGTTTTTTTCAATGGCAAGGTGATGTAAGAACAGAAGATAAAATGAAGTATGGAAGCATTTATAGAAATATATTAAAAATACAGAAGAATACATCAAAGTATTATGATATGGAAAAAATAAATAATAAAGAAGAAATAAAACTCTACATCACCTCTACTTCAGCCTATTTGCTTCCCAAGTTCCATAGAAACACCCATGTTTCTTACCTCCCCAATAAGCTAACCCCACCCAAGTACTATAAATACTTAAAGATTTCATCCATTTAAACCATAAACATTCTAACAGGTGGAGATATTCATCCCAATCCTGGCCCATCCCCACCAAATATCAATCTACAGAATCCATCATTTAATAATGCTACCTCTTCTTTAATATCTCAGAACTCCCTCAGTATAGCACATCTTAATATTCGTAGCATTAACAACAAAATTAGTCAATTGCATGCTCTCCTTCAGGTTTATCCATTTGATATCCTTTGCCTTACAGAAACTTGGCTAAAACCTTCTACTCATGACCTAGAAATAACCCCTCCTGGATATAATATCCTAAGATGTGACCAAACATCAAAAAAAGGTGGCGGTGTAGCTATCTTGTTCAAATCTGATCATCTGGTTTCACTCTATGATGTATCACTACCCTCAAATACCAGTGCTGAGACCCTTACCATCAAACTCCAAATGAATAGCTCTAAAGCAATCTATATAGTCTGCTCTTACATCCCTCCAGGAAACAATATTAGCACCCTAGAAAACATTCTCAATAGCCTTTCTACCCATTTACCACAGGAAACAATTGTATTAGGCGATTTTAATATAGACTGGACCTTATGTAATTCCCCCACCCCTAACACCCATATTAATCTATTTGGTTTCAATCAAATAATAAACTTTCCCACTAGGATCCACAAACCAAGTAACAAAGAAACTACTCTTGACTGGATCCTTATAAATAGTCACCCAGATACCTATAAGGTAGTATCTCTCCCTGACGACATTAGTGATCACATTTTAACCTTTATCACTAAACAAAAGAAATATAGCCCAAAAAAGAACAATTGTATCACCTATCATTCTAAAAAACACTTCCAAGCTGAGAACTTTATTAACGAACTAAAAGCATGTAACTGGTCATCTCTAAAACTACTTAATCTAGATGAAGCAATCTCTTACTTTAATTCTACTTTCCTTCAAATTCTAAATAACCATGCTCCTTTCCGCTCCTCCAGAATCAGGACAAAAATAGCCCCCTGGCTCACAAAACAAACCAAAGAAAAAATGTTTCTACGAAACAAAATATGGGCAAGATGGAGAACCTCTAAAAGCTCTGTAGATCATCTATACTTTAAACAACTAAGAAATGCTGTCAAAAAGGATATAATCTCAGATAAAAAAACTACTACTCCCACCTGCAACATTCACACTCTAATAATCCTAAAAAATTCTGGTCTGGCATTAATAAACTTCTCAAACCAGGACATGCCACAACTCCTTCCCCCTGCTCTATTCCCAGTAGTAATCCTCTGCAAATAGCTAATGCCTTTAACAATTACTTCATTGAAGCTATTCAAACTTTAACTCAAACTCTAGTTCCCATGACCCCCACTCCTACACAACACACTAACAGTCCCTTTCCCTCCCTTCATTTGCAACCTGTACCGACCTCCTTTATCTGCAAACTCCTTCAAAAACTCAAACCCTGCACTTCCTCGGCTGATTGCCTCCCAGCGGAATACCTTCAAATTGCAGCCAAAGCCATAGCATACCCTGTTTCTATCCTGATAAACCGATCCATCCCTGAAGCCTACATCCCCTCTATATGGAAATTCTCTCATATAATCCCTTTGCACAAAGGAGGTAAATCTACTGAAATCTCCAACTACCGTCCTATTGCTCTACTCTCCCCACTAGCCAAAATTATGGCAAAATTTATTCACCATCAGCTACTCCAGCACCTTCTTCAAAACAACTTGCTTGCTAACTGCCAACATGGATTTAGGCCCTTTCATAGCACTACTTCTGCCCTTTTAACTTTTACTGATTGCATAAATAGGAATCATAACAATAACTATCTTTCAGCTGCTCTATTTATTGACCTTTCCAAAGCCTTTGATATGGTCAACCACAACCTACTTATTAATGTGCTAAAAGCCCAATCTCTTGACCCACAAGCAATCTTTTGGTTCAAATCTTATCTGGAAAATAGACGACAAGCAGTACTCTGGGACAATAATCTATCCACACACCTCCCAGTGAGCACTGGAGTTCCTCAAGGTTCTATCCTAGGCCCTCTTCTTTTCTCCATCTTTATTAATGATCTCCATACTGTTTTTCCACAATCCACCGGTATACAATACGCTGATGACTCTACTCATATCTGTACTGCCAAGTCTTCTTCCGCTCTCCACACCCTTACACAAAATGTATTTAACACAGTTGAAAAATGGTTCACCCAACGCTGCCTTCTTCTTAACCCCAAGAAAACTAAGCTACTACTCTTTACTCCCACCATAAAATCTCCTCAGTTCCACTTCAATATTACCTCTGACAATGGAACCTGCATTTCCCCTGATTCTACTGCTCAACTACTTGGTATAACTATTGACCATAACCTCAGCTTCAATGCCCATGTTAATAATATTATAAAAACTGTTAATAAAAATTAGGCTCCCTGTATAGAATAAAACCCTTCCTTACACCACTAGCTAAGAAATCCATTGCCCAGACTCATCTTACTTCCACCCTATTCTATGCATCTGCCATTTACACCAATCTATCAAAGCATAATCTCACCAAACTTGAAACTAGCTACAATAACATAACCAGATTTGCCACTGGCTCTCCGTACAGAACCCATCACTGCCTCAACCTTAAGCAACTCAAATGGTTAGAACTACAAAATCAACTACAATACAATCAACTTGTGATTGCACAAAAAATCCTGCACCATCCTACTAATACTCCCATCCTCACTAATCTGATCTCCCCTTATAAAAATCTTTCAACACTACACTCAGCTAATAAGCTACTTATTGCCAGCAACCCTTCTAATAACAAAGCAGGCAATTCCCTCTTCTCCAATGTTGTGGGTAAAATCTGGAACAAACTTCCTAATACACTCACCTCACTCTCATCCTCTCTAATCTGTAAAAAACACCTTAGAGACTACCTTAAAATACATTGGCTTTGCCCTGCTCAAAGCCTCATTGAATCTACTTTTCTTCTCTCCCCTCCCCTGTTTCTTTTTCTCCTGCTTCCTTAACAATTACCCCCCATATCTTATGAACAACACTACTAAATAGTTTTGCTAATGTTCTAATGCTTTAGATTTTGATTGACTTAACATGAACCCTACTAAAGCATTAAGACTTGTTTATTTCTTACTTCTACTCTAATGAAACCTTACATTGTTCACAATTTATTAATTTTTTCTTATCATGTCTTATTATGTAATGTGAAACTAGTCATTTTTAGAATATATTGAATGTATTAATTCACTTATGTTGGAGCTTTTCTCCTCGGGCCTCTACTGAAAAGGGATATGTATCCAGCTAGACTAGCCCGGTCAACAAATGTAAATAAATAAATAAAAATAAAAAAAGAAACTGGGAAATAAAGTATTAATATTCGGGCATCAATATTATTTATAAGACAGAAGAGAGGAGGTATTTGCATATTTGGGTAAAATAGTAGAGGAAGACATTATTATAATGAGAGAAATGAAAAATGTAAAAGTCAGGTGAAACGAACACAAGAGCAAATTATGAGTATTGCAGTACAGCATGTTGAAATTTTGTACATGAATAAAAATATGGACAGTAAGAGATAATTCAATGTTAACGATTTTTCAGAATGAATTAAGGAAGAATTTGAAAAAGAAATTATTACTAGTGAACTGGACAAAGTACTCAGGAAAGTAAATGTTCATTCAGTATCAGGCCCAAATTGTACAGAGTATGGAATGTAGAAGTTAATAGACTGGCAAAGAAAGTATTTTGCAAATGCATTGAATGGATGGTTGAAGGCAGTATCTGTTTATGAAGAATTAGGTAGTGGGATTTTGAAATGTATGTGGAAGAAAGATGAGAAGAATGAAATAAAACATTGGAGACCTATTACACTAAATAACATACATTGTTAAGTATTTAGGAGAGTAATACAGCAGTATCTGGAAGGAAGGATGAGAGAGATATTATGGAAAAATGCATAAATGATATAAAATGGAAGGGATGTCGACAATTGTTATTGGTAGTGACAGGACATGTGGATGATATAATAAGAATAAGTAAAAGGCAGGGTACGAAACTTATGGTAGGCAATATCAGCAAGAAATCTGGTACTGTAGGAAATGATGCTTTGTGGAATGTTATGGAGAAGTATAGAATAGGTAATAGAAGTAAAAGAGTGTGTATGTCAGCATATCACAATAACAGAGTGAGGGTGTTGATGAATGGGTAGCTGAGTAAAGAAATATGTATAAAGTGTGGTATTAGACAAGGATGTCCCGTGAGTGTAATATTGTTTGCTTTAGTAATGAATGCAGTTGTGAGTGAAGTAGCTTATTAGATATGTAATAAAAAAGGAGGTGGTAATTCCATTAATTTTGATATATGCAGATGATAAAGTTGTAGTTACCAAGAACAAAATATGGATGTCGCAAGTGTTGGTTTGTCGGGATGAATTATTTAAAGAAATTAAAATGACCTTCAATAAAAATAAAAATAAGGATTAGGGTGATGTGAAAATTGGGAGTGTGTATTTTTCAATGAATGAAGTGTCTTTGCTAGGAATAACTTTCAGAAAAATGATGTAGTTATGAGGAAATGGGATGGCTTGATTCAAAGAAATAAAATAAATATGCCTCTGTGGGGGATGTGTAGATTAGCATTTAAGAAAAAATGTTTTTCTATTGAATATGGTAGTAATGAAAAAAACAGCATACAAGTCAAATGCTTATATGTTCCCACAAACATATGAATCCGGAATTGTACAATTGGTGCTGTCTTTCATGTGTGGTTCAAGATTAAATCCAGTGTGAACAGATGTGATGTATATGGATGAAGATGAAATAGGAGTGGGATTACTAAATCCCCTTGCCTATTTTGCTTCTTTAAATTTGTATACAGTATTAAAGTGGGTAAAAAAAGAGAATTGGAATTTAATAGCTGAAATGTTTAAATATGAGTATAACAAATTATGTGGAGATGATTATAAGAAAAAAGAGGAAAATGAATAATTAAAACTCATCAAGAAAAAATTCTAGCATGGAAAATAATTGATGTTATACAGAAAGACAGAAAGCTGATGTGTAATAATATGAAGAAACAATATTTGTATGTAATTCCATGGGAAATTTTATCAGAAGATATGAATAAATTCATTAAATTAACAAAAAGGTGATATTCCAAGGTAATAAAATATCTTGATTTTCTATGGAGACTAATAATAAATAAATTACCAGTAAAGGGTAATATGCCATATGAAAAGCTCAAACGATGGTTGTTTATTGGCTTATGAGAACAGGAGTCTGTTTATAATTTTTTTCTCTATTACAAATCTGGCATGTTTGAAAGGCTTGTTCACTTACACAGAACTCTTTAGTACTTTCCAATATTTGAACTACATCCAGAGCCATCCAAACTAAGGTAAGAATATTTTTTTTGATTTACTGCACTTGTGCTTGCTTTATATAGTGATCACTACTGTTTCTGAGCATTTTAAAACATTTAATTAATTTAGGGCAAAATACTCATTTCTCTATTTGTTATTTTAGTTCTGTGACATCTACCTTTCAGAATGGTGAATTAGCCATAGACTTCATTGTTTGGTAGTTGTTTGTTGTTTAATTTGCACTTGAAAGCTGCTCTTGATGTGCTTTCACATTATGAAATTCCAGGATAATCCACATTATGGCAGAAGGTGTTTACCTGGTCTCTCTGCATTTGGAAGCACTGCAGGAAGCTTAAAGTATGGTTGTTTGTTGACTAGAGGGCATATGAATCAGTTTTCAAGTTTATTTATCTCTGTTATAAATAAGACAAGCTTAAACAGAGCTGCCCACTGGTAGCGGTGGCTAACAGTGTCGTGTATAGCAGCAAATGCCTAGAGAGTGAAATATCCCTATAAAGTTAGTATTGGATCCAAAACTTGTTGCAATGTGCAGAAATAAGCTTAGAGCAGTTAGCTAGTGGTGCTTGTAAAACATATCTCACTGTTTATAACTATGCATCTCTCCATCTGAAAATGTCCAGTTTGTGATCCTCTACCTATTGTACTCTCTGGGGCTGAGCCTAAAAATAGTCATTCTGTAGTGTTCTATGGCAAGTTAACAAATGAAAATAACTAAACAAACTAATTAACTAACAAACCATTTCCACAATCTCATCTTCTACTAAACAACAGAATCAACTCAACCCCAACATCTCTCTGGTCACTTCCTACAATTTTGAGTAAAACAAAATTAATGCCCAATGCCTTGCTTATTTATTCATTCCAATACCACTCAAAACACATTTAGTATTGTGTCACTGCAGTTAATGTCTAGTCTGTGTAAGGATTTATCTAACTGCTTAGTTTATAAATATAACAAAAAATAGAAAAGTAACAAGATCCCATCTCTTGCTTCATCTCTTGCTATGACAAACCTATTACCACACTTACTTTCCTGTATAATATGTTTCACACTTTATTACTTATATAAACTGACACCTGAAACCACACATTGTCATAAAAATAAATTATAATTCCATAACTATCACTATTCTCATTCTGTTTTTCACACCCTACAAGCATCTTTGACAGCAAACGATCATGTCAATACATTTCCATGTTGTTTTTCCCATGCACCTATCTACATAATCATTTCATTAGGTCTGAGAACTCGCTACTCAAATACCTTAGATTTTTTTTCAAGCTTACTATGCTACTTTTTTTTCTATTTAATTAAACCTAATATAGAGCAAAACCCTGGACCACATGCCAGACTAAAGTTGCAATGTTCAATGATCTCACCAAGGCCTGTGCTTTAGTTAATTTCTCCAGACCTTTGAATGCTCTACAAGCAACAGAAACTAGCAATAACGATCTTCAATGTTTCAAAGACAAGACATCAGGTAGATATTTTAATCCTAACCTGCATCAGAATTATCTAAGAACTCAGAATTAGCAAAAGGGATCATACAAATGCCCATCTTATTCCCACTTCGGCTCTCCATATTTATTAAGAGGTTTCCATTTAACCTTCCACAATCAGTATACATCCAGATGATATGGTGACCTACAGATCAAATGATACTTTTATAGTAATCAAACATATGGTAGAAAAAGACCACCAACATAGATCTACTTGGGACCATAACAATGCCTTCTCAATGAATGCCAAAAACCTTAAGCTATGTTATTTGCTAGCAAGCATAAGCCATCCTTACTCTCAAAATACTGCCATATGATGCACAACAATCAGACACCCTGAGAAACAACCACTCATTGTTGATATTTGTGACTCTGGCTTGACCAACATCTAAACTTCCAATTTCAGATTAATGAAATGAGAATAAAAAGATTTATTAATGTCTACACTAAGTGTACATGATCTGTATTTAAAAACATCCCTACCATATTTTTGTGCTTTCTAGTCACTCAGAAAAATTACACTAAGTGCACAAGTAGTCAACACTTTGTGGTAACCTTTAGGAATCCCCCTCGATATTTAAGGCTGCAAGAAAATCAGTAGGAAAACTAAAATTAGGAGGAAGAAGGTGTGAGCTATGTCTGTGTTGTCTATTCACAGAAAAAAGTGTACACTTATTGAAGGAGTTGATGAATCCTAGGGAGCATTTTTTTTTCTGGGGCTAGAAAGATCTTACAATTTCTGCCCTCAGAAGGTGGATTAGCTATTAAGACAGCTAAACTATTGTCTTCCTATCACAGCTGCAGCCTGTAAAAGGAATTTAACCTCCCTTCAACCTGTCAGAAAATGAAACTTCTTGACTCCTTCTTGCAAAATAGAATCCCATGGTCACACCTTATTTAAGGCAAAATAGCTCCCAGTTCAGCAACATGCTAAACTATTATTTGTCTCGCTAATTTCCAAATGCTTGTAACAAGTCTCTTTCCTGTGTTTCTCTTATCACCTAACAATTAGAACATCTGCATGCAGCTTAGGTACAAGCTGCACGCAGCTTTACAGATTTTCAAGACAAAACTTCACTGCACTAAAACTAGCTTTGCACTCATAGCCTCCCCATATGTGACAACAGCTTCCAACCACCAAGAAATTCAGTTGTACCAAAAATCATCTCAAAATACTAAAAATCATCTCAAAGAATTCCTTAAAAATGAAGCTAAGTACTCATGCTTTCAAAAGAATGGAATTAACTTGATTCAAGCCTTTTCATTTTATCTCACAGAGTATTCCTCTCCAGTGGTGGCTGTTGACTTCAAATTAAAGGGGGGCTGCAGGAGACAGATGAATGGGCGGGGCCAATGGGAAGGGGTGTGACCAACTAGAAAGGGGTGGAGCTATGCTCAAAACCACAACAACTGAAACTTTAATTAAATACGCTGCCCTGGGTGCCAAACCGTCATTACGAGAGTCCAATCAAGACAAAATGAAGTCTAGAAGAAAAAAATATTTCAATGCATTGGCTACATGACAACTTACTTAATATCTAGATGGAAACACAAAGGTTGTGAGGCATGAAAAAATAAATTGCTTTTTAAATACATTACTGGAATGCCAGTCAAAATCAAGTATAAAAAAAACAAGCAGCACTCAGCTCAAACCACTTCTCCTTGCACTGCAGTTCTAATTATAATTTATATTCAGCTTTATAAAATTACCATGTAACATGCTGAAAGTAGCAATCTCTGTGATACCCCCACTTATAAAAATGTTTCTTATCTTAAAAAGACCTGCTGGCTGACAACAACTATCTACTTGTTTCATGGAGAACACATGATCAAAATAAAAAATGAACAGCAAACAAGAAACAAGCTCAAGATAAATTGCTTAAAGGATTACTGCACAAGTTATGGACCACACATGATAGTTGGCATTCTGTTTAGTTTATGGGTAAAGCCTGCAAAGATAACTGCAAGTCTTCAACAAATGTAATGAGCTTCTGAAAATACTGTAATCCTGTCCTTTATTACAAATACTGTCATATGAATTTCAATACCTAAGGCTTATATGTTATCTGGTTATGTAAATATTCTCTGCATGGCAACAATGAAAAGGCTTTCAATGTTGGTAATTCTTTAACGGTATGCTTATTAAAGCTTACTTGCATCTTACAATCTCCGACAAGCTTACCTGATGGTCATTAAAGCATTGCTACTTTAATACAGAGCAAGAGGGCACTGCAACAGCATGCAGTTTCTGAATAATAAGAAGCATAAATCAACAGTATAAAAATATGACAGAAAACCAGAACATTCTGCAAAATCAAGGACAGATGAAAAGCCACGGTCATACTTGTGGTCTACCTTTGATGGGGGAATACTCTGCACACTTACACTGCATAACTGCTCCTTGCCTTGCTTGGACACATCCAGAGCCACTACAATGGGGAGTGGAGTGCAACAAATAGGTCACAGTTTGAAATGTCTCTGGTTGATGGAGATGGCACTGACACTCATACCTCTCAACCTCAGAGCAAGAAATCTGGACAAAGCTATACACAGGCCCAAAAATAAAGACAGTTTTTAAGTATTGCTCTTATAAACTTAGAAAGATAATAGAATAGTAGTAGGTCTTGCATTAGTATGAATTTTTGAAGGGTATGAAATCTGAAACTCAAATGTCTGCCATTATTTTCTAACTTCAATCTTTAATGATTTGCTACTAATTTGCCAGAAAACCACAATTTTATGAAAAACAGACCAAATATGTTATGCAAAAATATAAAATTGCCACACAATACAGCTGGGAACCTGTCAAAGAAGGGGCACCTTTTTAAAATTAGCACTGTTAACTTGAGCAGCTGACAAAATAAGAACATCTACATGTATTTCTGAAATAAAAGTAATCTATAACTCTGATCATTGCAGTTATTTATAATTGTAAACCCTCCACGTTTTCTTCCAAAATTGTCATTTTGCAGAGGGATTAGGGGGAAAGCAACATTTTGAGCCAAAATTGGAGACAGTTGAGAGGTTTGGATATTCCTAATTCTATAAAGCGATTTATTTGCATGTACCTCTCAACCTCTTAATGCAGGAAATCTGGATAAGACCAAATATATTAGGGGAACATACAAAGAGTACTAAAAAGACAGTTGATAGAATAACAGGTCTTGCTTTAGCATGCATTTTTCTGAAGGTTATGACGTCTGAAACTCAATGTCTGTCATTATTTAGTGACTTCATTCCTAAATGATTTGGCAGAAAATCACAAATTTTATGAGGAACAAACCAAAAATAAGAAGCAAAAATCTATTCATTCTGCAATATTCTGGACAGTTGAGTGGTATAGTTCAGCCGGGTCTGTCTGAATTTGCTGCCCCCCCCCCACAAAATCATGGTTGAATGGAGCACTCCCCCTGCAGCCATTCCAATGTCCCATTCCTTGGTTATTTTGCCCCATTTGCCATAAACACTGTAATGTGCATACTGCTTTACTTCTGCGATGATATGGATTTCATTTGAAAGTTTTGTTTTATATTTTACAGCATAAACCCTAATAGATATCTGCTAAACAAAGCAATGCAGTCTCACAATGAAAATAGACTTAGCATTAAAACTTGTCTACCCTAGAAACTCACATTCATTGAAACAGCATGGAAATACACATTCAAAGAAAATACATTTTGCCAGTGGCAGATAAATATTAATTTTGGGCTGTTTTCAAATCATAGGCCCCTTGAACACGAAACATACACATGCTCTTTGATACTCCTTCCTGACTGTATTAAATTATATTCCTTGTACAATACAGTACAGTTGTTAGAGGGCGTTTTAAATTTATTGTTTTGAACATTTTTTCCAGTAAACAATGAAACAAAATGCATGCACCAATAATGACAAAACTGCCCAATTCAGAACATTTCCATCATAAAAGTCTACTCAAACTTCTACAGTCCACCACTATCAGTAAATATGCACAATCTCTGAAGAAGTAAAAGTCATCTAAATAATTCCACATTAAAGAAAACTGTTAACTAATGAAGAGGTTACTGCTAGCAAACAACTTTATATGTCATTGTTTCATCTACAAATAAAGTGCCTGTTGCCCTTGAGGAATAAATTGCCTATGTTGCATTAAAAAAATGATAATGCTAGTAATATCACAGTAGGGAATAGATGGCAAATTGAAAAAAGGTTCATAGTTACTAGGTATCGTAGCCAAAGAGGACTATAGCATCCAACCCCTTTACAACAGGGTACAGTATTAGCAATGGATCTACCTACTGTGGGAGTAGAACCCACAGCCTTCAGCATCAAAAGCAAGTACACTACCTGTTGTGCTATTTACAATGTAAGCAGACTCAGCATAAGCAGCACTAAACTTTTGTTCCCCTGCAGCTCTCAGCTCCTTGTAAAATCTACTCAACACTCAGCCATATCTCTGAACTTTGCAGCACAAAAAATCTGGAAAAAGCCAAAATTTATTTTGGGGGGGGGGGCACAAGCCCAAAAACCAGGGACACATTTTAAACATTGCTTGTATAATGTTGGAAAGTTGCTGGAATACAATGCTGTGTTACCACTATACATTTCACTGCCAAGTATTGAACCCAGGACCCTGTGCAAAACAGCCAGAGCAACATACCACTATGCCAAATCATCTATTTTTATGAAAGAAAGGAAGACTGAAACTTAAATGGATACCATCTAGTGAATTCAGTTCTCACCATATCTGTCAACATCTTAGCACAAAACACCTGAACAAAGCCAATAATGGGGGAATACAGCCCCCAAACATATTCAGTGAGTTTAGTTATCACCATATCTCTCACCCTTGGCACAAAAAACCCGGATGAAGCCAATAATGGGGGAATACAGTCCAAAAAATAGGGACAAATACCCACTGAGGACACCAGAGCAAACCCACACAAACACAGGGAGGACATGCAGACTCCACACAGAAGGCACCACGGCCAAGAATCAAACCAGACAACCCGTAGATGTCAGGCAACACTGCACCACTGACTGTGTTAAGTAAAGTAACAAAAATACAGAAACTACAGATTTTATGAGGAACAGAACAAATATGAGGCAAAAATCTGCAAATGTGTTACAAATTGTGGTGGGTAGGGAATTCAGGCTCTTGTCACTTGGGCCCAAGGTACAGGGTTCAAGCCTTATTCTCTGCCCACCACCATGAAGCAACTGGGGTATTACACACACACACACACACACACACACACACACACACACACACACACCCCATATCTTTTGCCCCTACTTCAATCCCACCTCTCTTTCACTCTGTTCTTGCTTTTCTCTTATCATTTCTTTTTTTCCATCTTCTAACCTATGAGCACACATTAAACAAATCATTTTCACACACTACCTTTTCCTTCGATTTTCCTTTTGTTGTCACCCTACTTCATATTCCAACCTTTTTTCATATCAACTGTTTTAATGTAAATATACTGCACTTGCTAACATTTTAATGTTATTTTGCATGATGTACTCCATTGTGATACCTTATACCTTTTATTAGTGTATGCACTGTTTTTCTATTGTATCACCAAGCTGGCCAGAAAAGGCTGCATATGGATCAGTGTTTCATCCTGGATAGCAAATGTAAATACATCTGAAATAATACATATGCTCTGAGGTGCAGATTTGCATAGGTGTGTTGTTTGGAACTCTATGAGGGACATGGTCATGATATCTAAACTGTTTGCTGCCTGTATGATGTCATTTGATGGTGGTCAGTATTCTCTGCAACAAATGGGGTTTGGAAGGATATAGTAGCTTTTGCTTTGTCTAAAAAAAGGTACAGCTAGCTCTAATAGAGTTAGGGCATCTCTTCAGAGTCATGATACCTGAACATGTAACTGTATGTAGCCCGTAGGGATGGCATTCTTTCAGAAATATCAGGTTACACCACTGTCCCCTCATATAGTCAGGCAGATTTCTTTTTGGAATTTTTCTTTTCATAACTTTAAAATGCTCTTTCTACTTAGGAAACCTAGGATTTCTGCAAAAAGTTCTGTTTTTAACCAGTCTTTTTTGTTTACAGGTTTTCAACATATGAGTTGCATTTTTGTCAAATGGGCAGAATTGAATTTACTGGTTATAGTTACTGGTTATAACATATAATCAAGGCAGAGTGCATATTTTGTAACAAGCAGTCATTTGATATAAATCAGCTAAGCATTGTTTTTGACTGAATTTTCTCTCCTTATAACACTTTGACTAGAAAAGCATATGAGACATGTGTGTTGCAATGTCATAGTTTATACAGGCTGAATTTCTTAATATTTTTAGTACTATATCCACCATAACAATAATAATAATATACATTTATTCACAGTTAATATAAATAGGCTTTAATACCTTGACAGTGATAAGAAAATAAAACAGTGATATTCTCTTTCTCTAGGAAAGACATTTATAAGAATCATATAATGTTAAGTTATTTGAAGTCTTCTTCCCATATGTAAGTTAGAAGAATGGAGTTGTGGTTCGGTTAGTACTATCACTGGGTGTCAAAAAGTGATAATACCTGAAAATATGTGGCAGGCATAACAGCAGTTTTTTTTTGTTTTGTAAAAGCTGATGCCATTAGTTCATTTTCAAACCTACTGGGCATTTAATCTGGTATGGCCAGGATTACTGTAATTTGTAAATTGAGCAGAAGGAGAAACTCTGATGATGCGGAATTATAAGTATTTACAAGCTTCCTTCGATATCATTGCTAAGATTCAACTGCATTTATCAGCAATGTATGAATGTTTATTGAATATAACATATAGTTTGTGGAAAATATGGCCAGAGAGTTTGAAAACCAGACAGCCTTACAGTATACTCACCATCATCTAGTAGCAAAAAAATACAACTCACAGGCCATACTGGATAGCCTTACAAATTTATTTAGCACATTTATTGTCATGCCAATGGAGCTATCTGACCGCAGTCCATTTGTGATGCTATTATCTTATGTAAATTGCGCATCACCCATTCCATGGAATTGAAATATTATAGACTTTTAGTATTTATACTCTAATAAATTTATACAGAAAAAAATAGGTATAAATCATAATGCAAAGGGCAATCCAAACCCCTTATCTTCTGGACTGTCCTAAAAAGGCCTGTGTACAACATACTGTAAAGCCTGATTGACCAGATGCTGAAACTGGAAGGCTGATTTAGATCATCAACAAAGTACCTTAAGAATGATGACCATGAATTGCCAACAGCAAGAAAGAGAGGAAAATATATATGCAATTACAGTTCTACACTATGCGGTTGTATTATTCAAAGTTGTACAAATCTGGATTTGGGAATTGGGAAGAAGAACTGATGCTCTACATCATTCAATATTAACCACCTCATTAAAAGTCTTACATGGATGTAAGTCAGTATTACTGGATCACCAAAACTACCCTCAGGACATCTATGCAGTCTTCTGTCTGATAAAATGTAATAAAATACAGTGCAGATAGTTGTCTCTTTAAGTCGCACACCCTAAACAAGTTGTAAGATGACAATACAAGCAAACTATATTTCTGATTTAGCTGTGATCTGTATATGGAGGTTTACAAATATATTGATGCTTGATGACAACAGATGCAAAAGTTATCTTTCAAGACGTAATGAAAAAGTGATCTGTTCCTACAATATTAAGGCATATGGCAACAGCCATAAAAAATGGAAGCAGGATTAGCCGCATAGAGCCCTATATCAATACTCAGCTTGGATTAAGATAATTATGGGATCTGACTGGCCTGGATGGAATACTTTCTACAGAAATTGATTGAAAAGATCAGTGTGGCTTTGTGTGTTCAAGGCCTTCATGCACCAGACAACATCTGCAGAGCCTTGCTGCTAGATAATCACACCTACATTCATGCGTGCACGACCTTGTATTTCTCTATGAACACGTGCATTTGTGCAGATGTATGTTCATGACAGAAAGTCTCTGAAGGGGTCAGTTGTGCCTAGGTTTTCATTTTAACAAGCAGTAAATAAGAATATACATGTATAGTAAACAAACCTGTAGTTATGTTATTTCAGTTAGAGCATTTTATAAAATCACAATGGAAAGTGTCCAGCCAAATTGCTAACAACCTGTGCATCAACCCTAGTCCATTTATCAGAAAATAGTGCATGCTAGTGCAAGCTGCATGGTCCTTAAATTCAATCACTGATCCAGTCTCCTTTTCAGGTTCAAAATTCTACCAAATTGCCATCATCTTGCAAAGTGAGTAGATTACTATTTCTGCATAAAAATAATCAAAAAGTAATAGAATAAATCAGGAATCAGGACTGTCACACACAATAAGCATACTTTATTGTAATAAAATAACTAAACTTTAAATTTACCCGATTGTGGACAGTCAAATTATTAAAATAACATTAAAAAAGATATCTCCTAAATAAACTGAAATGTAAACTCCATAAACAGAAAAATGTAGCAATGAAAGAAAAGACAGGATGTAAATAACACAAGATAAAAATGTAATCATAGTAAAAGGAATCAACCATTCTAACCTAGGAGTCAAACTACACACCGATAAAATTTAGTAGAAAAAAAATACATCTAGCAAGCATTAACTTAAGAGCTAAATGTGAAGTTACAGTGTAGAAAACTAAAAGACTACACAAGTTCAAATGTATTTTAAACTAGAAATAAAGCGCACGTAGACACTACCATAGAAAGCAGGTTACACAAAATTAAACAAAGGTAACGAGATACTGTCTGCCAAATCAGCTTGAGAAAAATTACAGCAATGCAAGCAGCATTATTTTTTATTTATTTAGTTTTTTCTTTGGAGTTTCCACCAAATGATTACCACTGCATATATTTCTATAGTGCAACAAGGACAGAATTTACTAATTCAATAAAATGGTGAGCAGAACATTAGTGGCTGCATGTCTATCTTTCAGTTCTTGAAGCTGCAACCAAAATGATTATCTGGAAAGCAATTTATTTTTTACAGAGCACTGAGCTACTGATGAGAGTGTCTTTAGTTGGAATTATTTACCTCTCAAAATTCAGTTCTGGTATTGTGTACAGCACCGATATATTAACCAGATTGTGCAGTAGTCCATAATCATTTGACAAAAGAGTCCCTTAAAATAACTGCTCTGAGAATTTAATACCAAAATTCTACACATATAAAAATATTATATCCCTGCACAGCTATCAGTTAGCTAAACTCGGTGTATGAATTACTAACATGCATTACAAACATGTAATTACCATACATAAACTATTAAATGTAAATGATGCCTCTTCCGTGAATGTAATAAAGCACTTGGGGAATATGCATGTTACAGGTATTAACACATACTCAGAGACACACTATGCAGACCCCCCCTTGTGCCATACTACAGATGGTCCTGTATCATTGTGTTCTTACAACTTGCATGGCTTATCTGAATTTTCTTTTTGTTTTCTTTTCCTTTTTAATTTATTTACAAAAAAATAAGAAATAATCTGCATTTTTAGTCTGTGAAGATATAACCATATTTGCGTCAATTATTTTTTACTCTATTTTATTTTATTGTATTTTATTGTCATTTGATAACTGGGAAAGTCTGATTGGGTAGGAGCCCATTTTCAACCGAAGCCCAGACAGAAAAAACTCCAAAGTATTACAAAACATTTTAAGAACAATAATTTCACAGCCTTTAAAAATGATACAAAAAACAACTGCAGTTGAAATAATTATACCAAATTAGACATAATATAAAAACATTGGTTAAGAACAGATACAAGTTATACAACACAAACACAAATTGCAATGTGAAGTGAGAGAAAATCAAGCTTATGGTGTATTTAGAGAGAGAGCTGGTGAGGGAGATTAGTAGAAGTAAGGAAACGAGGCTAGAAGGGAGAGTAAGCAGATGTAAGGTATAAACAGGTATTTGTTCACATTTAGGCATATAGTTTATCCTGATGTTGAGCAAGAGCAGAGCCAATGTTTGGTTAGTACGTCTTTCAGAATGGTTCTGAAGGATGAGAGGGAGATTATTTACCTGACAGATACAGGTAAGGGCTTCAAGGCCTTAACAACATGGCACAAGTACAGACAATGCCCAGCATATTTGCTAGGTTTGTGGACAGATAGGAGTTTTTGATCACTGGATCATAATGACCGACTGGAAACATAGTTGTATAGAATGTTACTTAGCACTGGACAAGCAGATGGATTCTGGATAATTTTAAGAAGCTGCGAATATATTAGTTGATGGGGTAGTTCTAACCAGTTTAGGCTTTTTAGTGCTATGCACTGGTGGGTTCTGAAAGGGGCATTTGATGCAAATTTAGCAACTTTGTTATAATATTGTTCAAGTTTTGATTTTTGTGATTTCTGAACTTTAGTAAGGATGGAAGAGACACAAAAAAGTGCAGGGAAGAGATAAGTAGTGGCAAGTCTAGTTTTTGTTGCATTAGTGAGGAAGTTTTGGTTCAATAAAGTATCCCTAGTTTTTGATGAGTTTTTTATGCAATTTTGTATGTGCAGATCAAATTTAAGCTTATCATCCACTATCATCCCAAATAATTTGCTATGAGAAGTAACTTAAATGGTTGTACTATCAAGA
This sequence comes from Protopterus annectens, assembly GCF_019279795.1. Taxonomy (NCBI): domain Eukaryota; kingdom Metazoa; phylum Chordata; order Ceratodontiformes; family Protopteridae; genus Protopterus; species Protopterus annectens. The sequence goes on from NC_056737.1 coordinate 1,891,958,830, forward strand.
GAAGGGATATTACATTTTGTTTTTTCATGAGAAAGAGATTTGGGGAAAAAGTCGTTTTTTTTTAAGGGTTGAGCATGAGTTGTGATTTCCAAAGCCAGGTTTCAGTTGCTGTTAAAGCTTACTGACAGTAATTGTTTGGAGGTGTGCCATGTTGTCAAAAGTGAAAATAGAGTGTGGAGTCATTTGTGTACTGTATTAGGGAGGCCTGATGTGTGGCAGGTATTGGTGAGAATGTTAAAGAGGAGGGGGCAAAGATAAAGTCTTGCAGCACATCGGGGTGGTGACTGGGAAGTAGGAGAGATGGTTAAGTGCCATTTTCCTACCTGATACCTATTGGATAGGTAGTTTTTGAATCATTGAAGGCTGGGCTAAGAAAGAGACCTAATGAGGACATCTGAAGTAGAAGGAGGCTGTGACAAACTGTGTCAAAGGCTTTAGACAAGTGGAGAAATAAGGAGGAGACTAGTTTCCCATTATCTCTAACTTTATTAAAAATATATATATAAATGTATATAGCTATATATTTATTTATATATATATATATATATATATATATATATATATATATATATATATACTCACACGTACATAGCTATATAAATATACACACACACATATATATGTATATATAAATATACACACACTCATAGGTTCATAGGTTCATACTAGGCTATCTGCCCTAGGGCATTTATAAGCCTAGACAGAGTGTGTTTGGCTTTCGCCACCCATTTTAAATTAATTTTGCTATGCCCTTTTTCGAGGTTAGTATACTGTGCCTCTGTCTAACAGTGACACAGAAGTGATACCCGGGGTAAACCTACGATCTCCCATCCACTCATCAAGATTCCTCTTGAAGAGAGTCAATGAGGGACTCTGCCTAACCTGGACTGGGATTTTATTCCAGAGTGAAGGGAGCCTCTGGGTTATGAATCTGTCCCTCCAGCATGTCCTATTTATTTCAGTGCTAAGGTTCAAGTCTCTCGAGCGTGTAGCTTGATGGGATTTGGATTTTCCGAGGTGCAGCATGTCCATTAATTCCGGGTTGGACATGGCTTTATATGTCAGGCACAGATCGCCTCTGAGCAGGCGGTATGCCACTGAGTAGAGCTGGAGTTTCTTTAACCGGGCAGCATATGACATCTGTTTGAGCCCTTTGATCCTCTTGGTGAGGTACTTTTGGGGTCTTTCCAGTTGCTGCAGTTGTCTGGTAAGGTACATCCCAAAAGGGGCATTGTACTCAATTATGGGCCTGATGAGGGATGAGTAAAGAGGCACGATGACCTCCCCTGATCTAGATGTGAATCCCTTCATGATTAGGTGGGCTATATAAAATGTTTTTCTAACCACTTTGGCCACGTGGTTGTCAAATGAGAGATTGCTATCAACTTTGGTCCCCAAGTCCCTCATTACTTCTTCTGTACTTAATGGATTACCACCTATGTGGTAATTTGTGGTCACTTTGTTTTTGCCAAAGGGGATGACTATACACTTTTTGGCGTTTAGCTTGAGGCCATGGCTCTGGCAGCAGTTGTCTGTTTCTATGAGGCCCTTTTGGAGGATGCTTGTGTCAGCTGGAGAGTCGATTATGGCACCCAGTTTGCAGTCATCTGTGAACTTGGTCAGCCACAGTCCTTCCGTGTTGGCCTGTACCTCCGAGAAATATATACCGAACAAGAGAGGTCCCAGGACTGAGCCTTGTGGGATGCCACTTGTAACTGGTTTGGAGTCTGACATGGCTCCAGCAATTCTAACCATGTGGGTTCTGTCCTTGAGCCAGTTTGCAACCCATCTAGTTACATAGGGGTTTATATTTAAGCTGGTGAGCTTATCTATAATGCCCAAGTGGGGTACTGTATCGAAGGCTTTTGCGAGGTCCAGGTAGGCTGTGTGGACCACCTTCCCCTCGTCAATGGCCTTGGTGACTGTTTCAAAGAAATCGACCAGGTTAGGATCTGCCCTTAACAAAGCCGAACTGGGTAGGATCCAGTGTCTGTAGGTCCCCAATATCTTTATTTATGAGGTCCATAATGATCCTTTCCATAGCTTTGCAGACCAAGCTAGTCAGGCTTATGGGGCAATAGTTTCCAGGATCCGTTGAGGCACCACCTTTATGGAGAGGGACCACTGTTGCTGTACGCCATTCTTTGGGTACATATCCTGTAGTAAGGCTGAAACTGAACAGTAGTTTTATGTTTGGGTTTAGTTCTTCTTGGAGTCCATGTAGGACGCAGCCTGGGAGACTGTCTGGTCCCATTGATGCTGTGTTTTTTGCTTTGGAGAGGGCGGCTCTTACCTGAGAATCTGAGATGTCAGGGGGGCAGCACTCTGCTGGGATAGATATTTGCCCTTTTGGTGGGGAGGGGGGGGAGTTTGCGCTGAACCTGTCAGCTAGAATGTTGACAATGTCTGTGGGTTCGGTGTATTTTTTGTCATTTTGGACTAATTCTGAGCATATCTGGGAATTCCCACCCAGGTTCCTAACATAACTAAAGAAAGCCTTGTGATTATCCTTAGTGTCCTGTGCAATTTTTCTCTCGAAGCTGGCCATAGACGATTTTATGAGTGCCCGTAATTTTTTGCTAATACTGATCAGAGATGCCTTCCCTTTTTGGGATTTTGCTCTATCATGTAGTAGCTTCCTCCTTCTATTGTATAGTTTGTTTATGGCTGGGGCCCACCAGACAGGACATCTGCCTTTGGAGGATTGGGTCTTTGTTTATCTGGGATTGCATGATCCATGCATTCCTGAAGGTGTTCATAGAATGCATTTATAAAGGATTATGCGGTCTGGGCCATATTTTCCACAGGCCCGGGGGCTTTGAAGGATTCCACCTCGGTTGAGGAGTGTGAAATTTGCTTTAGAGGAGTTTTTCACTGTGGTTTTCTGGGCAGGGGGTGGGGTCGGGATGTGAATATCCAGTGAGATTAGTTTATGGTCTGATCTTACCAGTGAGGGATACACTTCTGGTCTGGAGCATAGAGTCCCCATGTTGGTGATGATCAGGTCAAGTATGTTTTCCTCTTTTTTGGGAGTGGTAACAAGTTGTTCCATAGCATTTGAGTTTATAAATTCTAGGAACCTTTGGGCTAGGGTGTTGGAGCTAGAGTAATGCTCCCAGTCTATGTTTGGGTAGTTGAAGTCGCCCAATATAATGGTGTTTGGAGAGACCTTCATATTTTCCAGTGTTCTCAGGAAGGCCGAGTGGGGTTCCTGGGTTTGGGAGGGTGGTCTGTAGCAGGCTATAAACTGGAAGGCAGTTTTACCCACTGTTAGTTGCACATATATGTATATAGATATAGATATATATATAGATATAGATATATATAGATATATAGATATAGACATATAGCTTAGAAGTGCAGTGATAGTACTATGGGAGGAATGGAAGTCATGTTATTTAGGTGAAATGGTTACAGTGGGCAGCTGAAACATAGGGTTATGGTTGGGAGCTATAATTTCTGTGGTACAAGGTTTGTTCGATTCCCTCAGCCCTCATTCTTCTACTTTATGATCTTGGGCACTTAACCAAATACCATTCCTGTGTAGCCTTTGAAAAGGGACGGTGCATCCTTTGGGCTGACCTGGTTAACAAAGGAGCATTATTATCTTCGCAGGTCTGACTTCCAGACTTTTAAGTTCCTTGCTGTGCTTAAGGTTCTTTGTTGGTATGGAAAACAGTGCTTTTTTAAACGGAACAAAATGGAATTTTGATTTGTTGTCATTTTGAAGAGTGTTAAAACATATCAGAATGTTAAACTGCACTTTTGCTGCTGCCTGTGACAGATAAATCAACTGTCATGTCAGTACTCTCTAACCAAATGGAGTCTGATATGGTTCCCCTCCCCTCATGTTAACCAGGAAAAGAATTAGAAACACATGTCACACATACCAGGGATGTGACAAATGTATTGAAAAGCATTACATTTGCACTGCAGAGTTTGAGAAAGCCAAAGAATGCAAGGTTTTCAGCAATTGGCCACAAGTAACATGTTCAGACAACAGCCCTTGCCTTATTAAAACATCTTTCTGAAGCAATCAAACATTGGAGGAATTTCAAAAAAATAAAATAATTCTATCAGTTTAGATGTTATCACTTGCCTGGCTTGCTATAATTTGACTGGATCTGTGTTTGCCAGCCAATGTTTCTGACACAGTAGACAAGCATATATCTTATTGATTTATTATTTTATTTAATTTGTGTTAACCTAGAAATGAAAAGTTGATGGAATTATGCTGCTTATTTTAGCAGCGTCTTAAGGGAATGAAAGATATAAACATGTATCATGACACAGTTAACCATGTTAAGCTGTTAAATGTTATTTTCATGCCAATAATTCTTTCACTTTAATTTAATATAGTTAATGAGATTTTTACCTCTGTCTCTGTATATCATGCCAAGTTTTAAAAATAGTTCATTAATCTCTGATATTATATTTATATTGTTTTCCTTGCACTCTGTTAAGAAGACCAATATTGTTTCCAGAGATGTCTGTTCTTAAAGGGCTTTGGTGTTTACTTGGCTGTTTCTGAGGACATTTTCATATATGCTGTGAAGCGTTAGAACCAGCATTTTCTGAATCCATGTTGATGCAAACAGTATTCTTACAGGGAAGGGCTGCCATATAACATCTGCAGTTATGCTTTGAGCTACTTTCTTAAGGTGCACTATGAGTTTTTGGCAACTACAGTATAAGTGTGTAAGCTTATAAATCCTAATAAAGTCTTTAAAATTGTAAGTGTTGTAAAGTAGCATATTTATATTAATGCTACCCAGCTGATCTGAAGCCAGACCAGATCTCCTTTTGAAATATATTGAAGCACATTTTTTCTGCAGTAACTCAGGTAAGTAATGCACACCTGTCTTAGCTGAAGTATTATATACACTGGTGCATTTCAGAATGAGTTGCTGACCTTACTTAGATGCATTGGGAGAAATGTATTGTCCAGCAACCAATTCCAGCTATTACATACTGAAAATCTGGAAATCTCCCACTTTCTGTGGCCTGCTAAAGATCCAAAAATCGTTGATCCCTCTTCCTGTTTACTTTACAGTGCTCCTTTGTGAGACATTACTTGAGAGGCTGAACAAGATATTAGAGGAGTATGTACAACCCCTTGCCAGTCTGTCTGACTTACATATGTGACCAATTCTTTCATTTCTTGAGGGAAAATTACAGACTAATTTATGGCAATAGGAATACTTCAGAGTAATTCTGAATGTGCATGCTTTATATGGTAATGTTGCATGCTGAATGTGCATGCTTTATATGGTAATGCCGCATTCTGAATGTGCATGCTTTATATGGTTTTGGTGCATGCTTTATGTAGTATTGTTGCATGCTGAATGTGCATGTTTTATATGGTAATGCTGCATGCTGAATGTGCGAGCTTTATATGGTAATGTTGCATGCTGAATATGCATGCTTTATATGGTATTGTTGCATGCTGAATGTGCATGCTTTATATGGTAATGTTGCACAGGCTTGTACTGAAGATGTGGTGTTTTACTTCCCATAGTATTTTGGAAAATCAGCAGTAATACAGCTTTTGTAATTTTATTTATTACATAATTATTTTTATTTGATGGGAAATTTTATTTAAATGAGTCCTGTGGAAGAGTGATAGGAATACCCCCCATATGGCAACATTTTCATGAATTATTTGGTAAAAACAATATATGTATGCTACTTCCTTTATTCAACATTTCATCATTTTTGTTAATTATACAGATTTATTGTTTTGTTTTTCAAGGCCTAATAGACATTTTTTTCACAAATTTGTGTTACAGTTGAATTCTAATTGATTTGTTATCCAGTTTATGGATACTTCCAATGAATAATGGATAACTTACTCGGGTCTGCAGTCAACAGTAAGTAATGGTGAGTTTTCTTCTTAATTTTTTTGGAAACCACCTGATACAATTATTTATATAAAGGGGAAATGTTCTGATCGTCTAGGTCATGTGCATCTCCCTGACATAATCCTGTGTACCTGTAACATGCTCACCAATCATTTCTGTATTCAGGTAGCATAAGCTGCAGGTCATCTGGTGTCCGGTCATACAATTTCCCCTCCATTCAACTTTCTGATGACTTTTCTTTTCATTCCTTCCAGCAGTCCAATTTCTCTTTCCTTATATTGAATCCAGAGTTGCAAGCAATGCTTGCTATGTCATCTGACCAGGTCCTTTAGAGTGGAAACACTTCCTGTTTGTTTCAGGATTCTGTCTCAATGAGGATGCATCCCAGCATTCAACTTACTGGTGCCACTGCCTTCTCTCTGTCTCTCGGTGGCAAGTGCATGTGTGATCAAGGTCCTGAGACCCACTGTGGTGATTGGTTCAACTCCCTGCAGCGAATATTTAACCTCATTTGAACATCATGTGTTATACCAGGTTTTATAAGGTTTACCTGGTGTTATTACAGAATATCTGTTTAACTGGTTTAACTCAACTCATCTTACATTCAAATGTTATCATAATGCTTTATAGAAAACAATTTACAATGAATATGAATTTAAAGAATTAAACAAAAAAAATATAGATATAAACAGTGGCACATTAGTCGATATTTTTCCCTCACAGTATCTAGCACCATGGTTCAGTTTCCTGGCTGAGGTGCCATGTATGCATTTACTTTACACGTCTACTATATGTCCAGACATGCTTCTGTTTGATACTGTATTTGCTATCACATGCCAAATGAATGCTGGAGGTAAATCTATGATACTTCAGATTGCCTACACTTGTGTGCGCAATATGTGATTGAATGAGTGTCAGCTGGGGTAGATGGCTGCCCCATCCAGGATTACTTCTCTTCTTTGCCCCTGTTGAGTACTGGGGAAAGGCTGCAGTCTCCATGACCCTTAATATAACAAAAATGGTATGACAAAATGACTGAATGCATAAATCTTAGTTTAGACATCAGTAAATATATGCTAACATTGCCCTAAGCTATTTCTTAATTAAATATAACCAGATAACATAAAGATTCAGTTTCATATCACATCTAAACTGTAGATACATCAACTGACTTTATAAAAGAAATTCTGAATATATTTTGTAAAGTTAAAACAGACAGAGAAATATGTATAATGAAAATGTGATGACAGAAGTGCTGAGCTTTACATATTAATGACACAAAGCAAATCACAAATTCAGCAACTTAAGATTGGTTGAAAATATAATTTAAATACAAACACTGAATATAATTATAAACTCTGCATATTTGAAAATATTGAAACAAGACAACATTAACAAGTCATCAATAACTCTTCTGAATCAGCACAGCTCACCTGCTATGTAATATGATTATAAACTGCATTCTGATTAAAATAATCTGAAATGACACCCAAAACAACTGATGACAGACAATGATGGTATGTTAGACAGTTAATTAGATCTCTAAGCATAAAATGCATAGATTAACAGTTAACAAGGGAGTGATTCCGTCAGTCTATACTTGCTTATTGTATGACTCTAAGCAAGTCATTTAACCAGAAAGTGTATCTGGTTCAACCCTGAAAACAGACAGACTCGGATGACTGGAACAGATGAATCATTAGAACAGATTTCCAGAAGTAGGATAAAGCACAAAATCAATATAAAGTAGCCCCGGTGACAGCAATGCTAGGAACTAGTATGAATTCATGGTAAAACAGCAACACTTTGTCAGGTCCAGAATTCTTCAGTGGATGAATTTAGAAATGGTTCTATTTCAGTTTATCACTGGCATAGGTGCACTGTGTCCAGGGATGCAACTTAGGGTCATGGACTGAGCTGGCATCCCAGATGTTTGATTGTTGCCAAGAAAAGGGAAAAGTTTAAGTGGCTAGAATCTTGAAACCTGCTTCCTAGGAATAGGAGTGACTGTGAGATGTATTTGTTTATTAAACAATTTGTTGACTAGAGCAGTTCAACTGAACATCAGTCCACTTTCAAAAGACGCCTAGGGAAGAAAGTTCCACAGTCAGAACAGAAAATATAACTAAGGCATTCCTGATAGATGCCAATGGCCACGTTTCACTATATTTATACCTCTTAACTTGTGAGCATAATTTAAGATATTTCCAGGAAAATGTCGGCAATGACATCAAATCATTATGCCCCTGCTGAGGCAAAAATAAATGCTACTTAACAGAAAAAGGGCTATATTTTATTATATGTACCCCCTATCCTCTGTTTCTTTAGTAAGTACGTAGTTCTCATATTTTTTCCACTATACTTTTCAAGTTTAACTATTGTGGCTTTTAATGATTTTCTTTGGAAACTATATCTGAAATGCTGAATGAGACATAAGCTATTGTTTATCCATGTCCAGTTGCCCAGCCAGACTACATTGAATATCTCTTTTTTTTAAGTTTTTATTAGATTTTCAGTTTGTAAAATAATCACAATATTTATAATCAGAGATTTATGAACATAATAAATTAGAATATTTCAACTAAAGCTCACACAAAAGAAAAAACAATTATTTACAGAAGTTTTCATCAACCATCAAGTCATTCATGTTACTATACATCACATTAAATCTAAAGTGCAGTTATTTTTGCTTGTCAAGCAGATCTTTAACTTTTGTCCATGCATTGTATCAAGAGGTAATCCTGGTTGTTCTTGACTTAATTGTAATGATTTCCAGGTGACAGACTTCAGTTGCAATATTTATAAATTCTTTGAAGGAGGGTGTAGATTCATTCTTCCAATTCTTAGTTATAACCTGTCTTGCTATAGCTAGTGCAGATGACAAAATGCGATATTTCATTTTTTTAACACACATAGGAATAGCAGTGTTAAAAAGAATACCTTGAATATCTCTTGAGTGAAAGCTGGACATATCAATCAGCCTGCTAAAAATAAACTAAGGATTGCTATACTGACTAAATGTTCACTGAAAGGATGTGGCTTGAATGCAGATGACATGAAGGTAAAAAGGGGAGGGGATATCCTGTGAATGCTAGAGACAAGGTTAAAAGACTATTGCCGATTACTCCTTCTGAAGCCGCGTACAACTATTTAGGCCTACCCCTTTATTAATGATATTATCAGTGTGGACTATAAAGTCCTCTCATAAGTAAAACTTTGCTATAAGATATCACATCTACTATTTCCTACTGCTGCAAAGCACTGGTCAAAAATGTCCTTCTTCCTAAATTTGAACATGTCTTCCTGTAGTCTATTTACACTCTGCTTATAATGCTCAAAGACTACGACCCACTGAGAATAAAAATGACAGATTTGACCTACATGCTGATACCTGTATACACCATGCAGCATTCTAAATTACCTAAATCTGCTACATCCTGCTGAAATATCCACTTATCTTTTGTGCAGCTTACTATATAAAATTCTAAATGGTGGCTATTGATCCCTCTGTAAAGAAGACTCCTAATCAGAGAACAGTCGTACCATTCCTACAATATTCTCAAGAGAACTTAATATCACTCCCATCTCTCATTTAATACAGTGATTGGTGAAATAGCCTTCTCTAAAACAAGCACAGCTCTCTGGAAAAATACAACCAGCTGAAACAAAGCATCAAAATATTCTTACTTAAATTAAAAAATCTCTTTATGAGCACCTTTTCAAAGAATTTACTTGTAAATGCTTTAGGTGTCATGGATAAACTCTGTAAAAGGGATCCATTTTGAAATGTTAACACTGATAATGCAGAGTGCTGACAAACTGAAAAAGGACAGAAGAGCGAATCCTGAATATCACTTTTTAAAAAAGAATTTTTTTTGAGGGGGCGGGAAATGCTTCCATACACAACAAGTTTTTATATATATATATATATATATATATATATATATATATATATATATATATATGTATTGATATACATATCAACTTAAAGATTGCCATATTTTGAGGAAAGGAAATATTCTGAGAAATGGCCGTCTTGGACTTGATATATTCAGGTCCATTTTTTTGTCCATTCAGTCTCTGTATTTCAGGACTTGCTCATGCAGGTTCAAACATTTCAAATGGTTGTATTTTAAAAGGATTTGTTTGTGTCTTTCGGCTTTTCCCGGTTAGGGGTCGCCACAGAGGAACTCCGGTCCGCGACTGATTGGCAGTTGATTTTTACGTACCAGCTTGCCAGGCCTGACGCACAACCTTCAACGAAGGTGCGCCCATTCACACATGTCTCCACGCAGAAGACGCTCTAGCTGAGAATCGAACCAGACAGCGTCTTACTGTGAGGCGACAACGCTACCGCAGCACCACCACAAACATTCATAAATGCATATAACCTTTCAGTTATTTTCCTTTGCCATTTAACTGTTCTTACTCCTATGTTCTCTTTCTAGCATGTAGGTCTGTCTCTGTAATTTCTTATTTTCCTTTGTTTTTTTTTGTTTTTTTAAAAGATACCTTTAAGAAGCCATTTAAGCTCACAAATTTGTATGGCAACCTATGCAAACTGATAAAACCTAATGTAAACTTGGTAATTTGTTAGGAATATATGAAAACTGCATAACATTCTGCTCTATAAAAATATATAATAACTGTATATGAACTTTTTAAAGTTTTGCAACTATAAAAACCTGTCCAAGCACATGGTTAACAAATAGTAAGTAAATAAATAAATACATATACATGAATGAATGAATGGATGAATAAACAAATTAAGAAAAAACAGGTATTCATACAATGGCTGCAGCACCTCTAAGACAAAATGGAACAAAATGAGTTGGTGTTGATAATGGAGACCTGAATACTTCAATCAGGACAGGCATACTATGAGGACTACCTAGGACCGCATGGGTGCGGTAAAAGGAATAATGACGAAGAGGTCATCTTAGCCTTCTGACTGACAAATGCCTTAAGGGTGGCCAACATCTGGTTTGACAAGAGAAACAGTTACAAAATTATGCAGATGCAGCGAGCTATTCTGGCACCAGGGCCATCCCAAGATTTGGTACCTCCCACAAAGTTAAGTTGAAAAGGAAAAAGTTTTCAAACATGGTCAGTAAAGAAAACTGTAACAAACTGTAAATATTCCACCTCTGCCATTAACTGTGTACCTCTACCTTTATGCTTTGAGCACTGCGTGGCAAGAAAGACTGAAGAAAATGGCGTCAGCTGCATCTTTTATACCGCTGGCACTCTGACGTCAGGGAAGAGGCAACAGCAACCGACGCCGGACCTAGACTTTGGAATTCAGGCCGACTGAGGGTAGCCTGCCAGCAGGATAATGCAAGTGTAATGACTGCAACAGTGAAACACGAAGAACATCTGTAACAAACTGTAAACCTTCCACCTCTAGCAATTATATGACTTGATGCCTTTTCTGCAAATAGACTAACACTAATTTTAAATGTTATCCTGTGTCCTTTAACACCTAGCTCCCCATATCTACTTCCAGTACCTCTCATTCTCTCTCTCTTTCTCTCTTTCTCTACCTCTGCAAATCCTACAGGGCTCTACTGACATAACAAAATGATCATATTAATTTTTGTCATATTGCACTCCCCTCCTAATCACTAAAGTGGCACATTTGAAAAGATATAAGCAACACCATTACTTGTTCAATATTAATTCCTCCAGTTAAATCACTTACCAGACTTCTGCAATTGCATGTCAACCCCTTTTTAAAAATATTTAGAAAAGAATAATTCTGTTCTACATTCTTTTTACTGATGTTTATTCTTAAATAGCAAATCTCTAGTCCTCTCTTAATGCTGTCTTTCAGCACTTGAAACTGTTCCCAATTTTAATTGTAATATCTTTGACCAACTTACTTGTAAACAGTACTGCCAACCAAATTCTTCAAAAAATCTGCCACACTTCTAGAAAATCTTCATTAAGATCATTCATCAACTGGAATAAATGTTGAGGCAATGGGAGTACTTGATATGTTCCCTTCACAACCTTTTCCTCCATTGATAACTCTATCACTCTTGTTTATTATATTCCTTAAGGCAATACTCCATTCTAACTATTGTCCATTCTTGCACTACTGTTAAAAGGAAAACTCATTCTAGAGAATGAAATTTTTTTTTCTAATGGTAAAAAATACTGATCCCCCCCCCCTTATTCACTGTACTCTTTTGGGGTCTTATATTTCAACAAAAGACACTAATGGTACCACATTTCCTTTGGTGACTTCTCAGCAAAATATCTCTGATAATTCCCTGTCACGTACAGAATCAAGCCTTTAAGACTATTCACTAAATGTTGGCCTATATACCTGTATCCCTACTAAAGAGTAGTATAGGTAAATCAACACGCTTTTCATGTAAAGACATCACTCAAAAACATATCTTTCTTGTCTTGTGAAATATCGTTTGTCAGGATTTTGTGAGACACGTTAAGCAGTCAGTTTTATGTTTTGTAGATACTCTGGTAAAAGTACAGATATGACCTTCTCCTTAGAAAACTGGTGTGATCATACATAAAAGAAGGCACATGAGGTCTCTATTAAAATCACTGAGTTAAATGAAGTAAATCACTACAGTGGGTTTGTTGGCACTGTACATCCTTCCCCATGTAATTCCCTCTTCCAAATGGCAACGAGTGATTAACAGACTCTGGCCAATAAGCAATCATGTAACACGTTCATTAATAGTCTACTCTAATCTTATCTGAATGATCTTTCATAAGGTTGAGGTATTCTATTACTGAAGGAAAACATTGCAGTAAGCCTATCCAGTTGGTCTTTTCACCTTCTATAAGTAAACAGTGAAGGTTCTGCAATGTCATCGAGCTCCAAATTTAGTACCAAGTTAACTACTGAATCTATCTGCCTGAAAGATTCTTCCAATATAGTCACCAATCCTGGAGAGCATAAAATGAGCTTTCATATAGTCAGGTCTCCTTTATTGCATCTCAGTTTTGTTACACAGTTCAACTGGGAGCAAACCCTAACAATGGCCTCTTGGGTTACTGAGATCATTTGTAATGACAAGACAACACAATCTTCAATTCCTAGGTTGAGGTCATGTGCATACCTCTCAGCTGTCCAGATATTCATAGAATGCCCAGATTTTTTTCTCATATTTTTTATCTATTTGTAAAATGTGTGGTTTTCTAGCAAATCATTGAGGGTTAATGTTATCAAATAATGACAGACATTACAGTTTTAGACTTCATACCATCCAGAAAATGAATGCGAATGGAAATCCTTTTGTCATTTTTTTTCAATTTTCCAAGTTTGTAAGAGCAAAATTTAAAATCTGTCCCTGATTTTGTGTCCTTGTCCTTTGATTATTTTTGGCTTTTTCTTGAGTTACTAGACTGAGAGATATGTTATATGGTATCAGATCAGAAACTTACTGCATACTTGATTTACCTTGATTATAGCAAAGTTCTTATGACATACATGTCTTACCATATTACAAAGTACAGTTCAGACAGATATTAAGATCCAGCTATTCTCAGATAGGTTCAGAGCTAGTTAACAGTAGAGATAATAATAGTGATTTAAAGGTTTCATCTAAAGGTTTTCAGATAAAAACTCCTCATAAACTCGTTCTGTAAGATAAATGTACCGAGTCATGGCTTACAGCAGAACTTTTTTCCTAACTGAAAGAAAGTATTTTCAAATGGCTAAGATTTTAGAATCTGAGATTCCTCCAATATTTAGATCTGAAATTATAGAAATCCCCCCCCAAAAAAATACTCAGCCAACAGCACACTGGTCACCAGATCTGTTGTACAAGCCCAACAAAGACAAATCACACTTACATTTTAATCTGGTAACTGTCTTGCTAAGTATCACTATTGTTCCCTTTTACTGAGAAGATGCCAACACCTTTGGGGACCTTCCATTTTACCAAAAAAAAAAAAAAAAACAGCATGCTAGACAGTATTGGCAGAAGACATATTCTTCCAGCACCTTAGCTATTAGGTCCAGGTAGTAATTGTCATATGAAAATTTGGTACAAAGGCAGATTAAAAATAGTTTAAATAGGTTCTCCTCTTTACAGCATCTTTACTAAGCACCTCCATTCATCCTGCAGCAACTCCTCCCTCATACAGTACGCTGATGATTCTACCCTCATCTCCCTCTCTGACTATATTACCCAAATCTCTTTTCTCATCATTGAACAATGGCTAACAGATAACCAACTCATCCTAAACTCAAAAAAATAAAAAATAAATAACTCCTTCTCTTACTTCCTAAATCTCTCTCCCATCATAAAACCACCTTCACCATCACATCTCTTGATACCACTATTATTAATGCTGAATCACACACTAAGCTCCTAGGCACTATAGTCGACTACCAATTAAAATTTGACCTCCACATTCAACAATGTATTAAAAAGACACATCAAAAATTGGGACTACTCTTCAGAAACAGAAAATTCCTGTCTGCTAATTTGAAAGCATCTCTGACACAGGCATTCCTCCTACCCTGCCTTCTGTATACCTCTCTAATACTTACACATTTACAAGCTTCCTTAATAACTAAACTTGAACAAACATAAAACAAAATAGCTACATTTGCCAGCAACCTACCACACAGATCCCACCACTGTCTTGCTCTAAAACAACTCAAATGAGTTGAATTCACCCAACATCTGCTCCTATCCTAGCTACAGATCACTCACTACTTACTAAATAAAACCTCTGCCTGTCCTTTGCTCTCCTCCCTAGTTTCCTTCTAAACTCCCATGAGTACTGTCAGTAGTTCCAATCAATTCCTTCTTGACATATACAAACCTAATAAAAACATCAGCAAACTACTCTACAAAAGCACAGTGTCCCAAGCCTGGAACAAACTCCTCACAAATATATGGAATATATATCAAAAACTCTAAAAGCTTCAAAAAAGAACTGAAAAATTATCTTGTTAACTCTAGTTCCTGTCCATGCCAGGACGCTACCTAACCCCCATCCTCCTCTCATTACCCTAAAACTGTGCCTCCTAGGATTATGAATCGAATAAATTTGTGACTAGGCCACTGAGACGCTATCAGCTGTTTCATAGTACATATTCTCATTTTTCCTTTTTCTTTGGTAATCCCAACTTGTCTATGCTATGTTGCCTATCTAGAAGGGATGGCTTTCAGCAATACAATGTACTGCCAACATGGAAATTTAATTGTGTGCTTTAGATCAATATAAGCATTTTATCTTCTGTACTTACTGAAGTCTAGCTATGTTCTCTACAACTACCATTTTATCTTGTATATACTTCTTAAGTCACTGTTAATTTTTTTGAATCTGTATTGTCTTGAATTTATGTTAATTTTAATATGCACACTTTTGAATGTATATCCACTATTGAAATGATGTATTTTTTCTGTTAATCTGTACACTCTTTATATTTATGCAATTGTGTGTTGCATGTTTTGGAGCTTTTCTCCTTAGGTCTCCACTGAAAATGGGCATGTGGCTCAGTTGGACTAACTTGGTTAACAAATGACAAATAAAATAAAAATAATAAATATTCTAAGGAAGTAGAAATGTTTCATCTAGCTAGCAATACTGAAACAGTAAGCTTCTATAATCTATAATGTCACAAATTTATTTTTGCAGTCAAAATGGAGTTATGACTGCTTTTTGTTTGCAGGAGGGCAATAATAATGTTTCACCTTACTAGACAGTAAAGCATTTGATTTGTTTTTGGATATTGCAGAGATTTTTTTTAACTAACTGCTATTTTACTACTTAAACTATGTCTTGCTTTTTATATGTAAGAAAATTTTCATTATTCTTTTACAAATTAGTTAATTTATATAGAACAAAAACTTACATATGGAATATGGATAATAAAAATGTATTTTATTACACAAATAAACATAGTTACTTTTTTTTATAAGATACATATTTTTATTTCTTATCAGAGATAAGGAAAGGCTCTTTTAACAATAGATTTGGCACAGACTCCACAAGATGGCAAAATCAGACTGGATCAATAAAAATCTTCTTTCTTGTGTCTTGTGTCTTTCAGCTTTTCCTGGTTAGGGGTCACCACAGCGGAACTCCGGTCCACTAATGATTGGCAGTACAGTTTTACGTGCTGGCTTGCCGGGCCTAACACACAACCTTCAACGAAGGAACGCCCATTCACACATGTCACCACACAGAAGACGCTCTGAGAATCGAATGGGCAACGTCTAACTGTGAGGTGACAACGCTACCGCAGCACCACCACCGCAGTCTAGTAAAAATCTTCTTTAATACATGCAAAGTTGAGCGCTTTCTCCCACTAAACGTGGGCTTCATCAGAACAATTTTAAAAAATTTAAAAAAACTCTACAGACCATTTAAATGCTTCATTTCGGCGCTAAAAAAATCACTTGGCGAAATAACTTTCCTTAAAGTGATCTTACACTACAAAAATATTTTTGAAAAATTTTTAAAATTTTTTTAAAATTGTTCTGATGAAGCCCACATTTAGTGAGTAAAAGCGCTCAACTTTGGATGTATTAAAGAAGATTTTTACTGATTTTTATTGATCCAGTCTGGTTTTGTCATCTTGTGGAGTCTGTGACAGTCAGTGTTCGTGTTGCTGTGGTTTTATGTGCTTTGTTGACTGAATGTTTAATTTTTTCAACAATAGATTTGTCACAGACACATAATACATTGATTTGAGAGTCTACATTTACCTGCTTTAGTACATCTGCTTGGTTACCACAAGTAGTCGATCCTGTAGATATTTCTGGATCAAAGAACAAAAGAGAATGTGGAAGAATAAAGGCTTGTATAATGGAGTCTTGTGCCACTCACCTCAGCATCTAAGCAGTTATTAGACTTGTACTAAGTTCCATACAGGACACATATCAGAAAAACAGATGCCTGATGTTGGTAATCACAAGTTTTATGACCTACCTTGACAATTACCTCTTCTTGAAGATTTAATGTTATGTTACATATCTTATTTAAGCTCTACTGCCTAAGGGATTGGATGCACCAGTCTGTGTCTGCTACTCACGCAGCATATAAAACTAGGGGACTTGGTGTGGATGTAATTATTCCCTGTAGGAAAACATCTCAGAGAAAAAGGCAAACTAATAAAAGAATACTTAGAATGAGGGAATCAATCAAGCTACAATAAGAACAAATATAGTCATAAACATATTGCATACAAAGTTAGCTGGACATGTAGAAGAAAGGTGTAGCAGATCATTATTATCAATTTTAGGCTCAAAACTTCTGCCGCTGTTTATGGCTTTTAAAGCTTGTTTAGTTGTGTTGCATTATATTATATTATATTATATTATATTATATTATATTATATTATATTATATTATATTATATCCTATGTTGTGCTTTTTCTGTAATTAATATTTGCCTGAAATTATAATATTTTTCAGTAAAAATATTGTGTATGCATAGAGGACTATTTATGATTAGTGCAAAGAGCAGTTTGTTAATAGCTGCATTTTCAGATGAGCAGAGAATTCCCTCAGTCCTGCTATCTGTGTATTTATAAAGTAAATATATTAGCACTAATAGTTAAGGCAAAGATTAGGTGAGACCAGCTATGTTATATGGGTTGGAGATAGTGGCATTGACAGTCAGAGCTGGACGTGGCAGAGTTAAAGATGTTAATATTTGCACTGGGTGTGACGAGGGTGGAAAGGATTAGGAATAAGTATATTAGAGGGTCAGCCTAGGTTGGAAGGTTTGGAGACAAAGCCAGAGAGGCAAGATTGCATTGGTTTGGACATGTACTGTGGAGGGATGCTGAGTATATTGAGAAAAAGATGCTAAGGATGAAGCTGCCAGGTAATAGGAAAAGAGGAAGACCTAAGATAAGGTTTATGGATGTGGTTAGAGAGGATATGCAGGTGAACAAACTAAATAATTCAACAAACTAATAAAAAAATAAAACATGGAAAAAGAACCATGCTAGGAAACAAAAACTGTATACATACAGTTTTTGTTTCTGTTAGAAAAATATGTATTAATATGTGTATGCTTAATGCCAATTAATAATCAAGTATTTTAATACGCTTTTCATTCGATTTTTCATGCTCTGTATTTTATACAAATTGAGTTTCATATGAGACTGAAAAGATGCTTTTTGAAAACTACAGTATGCTTTCTGAAACTTGCAAGTTGCCCTCTGACCTAGTAACTGCTAGCACAGCAATATTCTTATTTATGCCTTGTGGAAATTTACTTGAGAATCAGGTGTTTATCTGCTAGGTCAGAAGCGAATGAATGAACAATGCTTTATGTTATAAATGTAATGATTTCAGACAAACAGCTCTGTCCAGAGGAGCGGAACCTCTGCAGCTGTAGTAATTTACAGATAAAGTAGACAAAGGATTATTAGAGAAATGAACTGCTAGCATTGTGCTTGATTTAGCCATAGTATCTTGAATGTAACATAACATGTATCTAACTGGGAGTAACCAAGGCCATGTTGTTTTCCCCAGGAAGTTTCACATAAAAATTGATAAATCAGCAGAAATTCATGGGAAAGATTGTCAGCAGATGATGATGAAAAAGGTGGTAATCTGTTACGTCAGCATGGTAGGACATAACTAGTTTAAGAATGTATAAAAATGAAAGTATTTCCTGTTTCTGGTTAGACAAACTCTGTATTAGCACGTTTTTGTCTCCTTGCTGCAAGATTAAAGTGCCTTAACCTGAACCTACAGTGTTTTGATCATTTTTAAAGTATATTTTTCTTTTGACAGTTTGGTCCTTCGGACCGGAAAGTACCTCTCGCTCTAGGCCTAGGTCAGAATTGGGCCAGGTGGCATGCATCCGTACGGAGAAGAGGCCAAATCGGCTCTTCTGTTTTGAAAGACCTCCAACTGAATAGCCGTTCGAAAGAGGCCAGCCACTGTTTCTGATCTGGGATTGGAGGACGAGTCAACGTTCCAGTGGATCATCTCACGGAGGGTCAGGTAAGGAGGAATTACCTTGTTTCTGTTTTAAGATCAGGGACTAAGTACAGAACTGTTTTTTTTGTCAGGTAGATTTGCATGTGCAGATCAGGGACAGAAAAAGGGGTTACTGTTTTTGTCATAGATCAGGGAAACAGAATAGGTAGGCAGTTATTCTAGATAAACTGTGAAAAGGTATAGATTTGTGGTACCACGTGACAGAAAGGGTTACGTAATGATTTACAGCTTAGCTAAGAAAGCAATGGGAAATCAGTGCACAAAAAGTTCCCGAGACACGCCCCTAACTGAAGACGTGAAGTATATGCAATTACAGCGTGCCGATAATGTTAAGTACTACACCAAATGGGTTGATAAGTATAAATTTGAGGGTAAATTAGATAAACTTGCACATATGAAACTTGTTAAACAGTTACAAATAGACGCAAAAGGTCAACTAAAAAAGCAAAGACAATTAGGAGTCCCTCAGGTGCATACGTGGCTTGAGGAAGCAAATCGCAGGGAGCAGAGAATTAAAAATTCAAAGACAGTGTTCTTAGACAAAGAAGACAATAACTTGGTAATAGCAATGCCCCCTCCTCCACCCCCTCCACTTCCGTTACCAGAATATGAAGCAAGTGGACAAGCTGATCCACCTCCGCTATACCCAGCTGTTCCTGCAAAATCACAACCATTTGTCAGGGATCCTATCGAGACCAGGTCTCGAACACACGACCTGAGGAGGGAGGTTGAGTTAAGTGAAATAAATAGGAAATTGCAGGGTGTGAGTGAAGAAGAGATATGTCCGCTCATAGAAGTACCAAATCCTCAGGCAGGACAGGCAGGACAGGATCCGACTCTTTTAGTTTATAGACCATGGACACTGGAAGATATCCGGAAAGGGAGGGAATTCCCCACCCAAAAGTGAATTTTAGAAAATTTTTAGAAGACTTACAGGGTATGAGATTAAGTTACCATTTAAATGGAGAGGAAGTAGAAAAAGTAGTTAGACAAATTGTGGGTCCAGATTGGCACATGATCAGTGGCAACTGGAATCCTCATGACGCACAACTTAGACCACTCCCACATACTGATGCAGAACTGGATGGCAGGGTAAAAGGTCTGACAGACCGAATCTCTGAAAAATGGAAGCCTAGGGCTGATTGGACTTGCATTAATCAATGCATTCAACAAGAAGGTGAAACAGTTGATAGATATTATACTAGACTGTTAGAGTGTTTTAATAATCACTGCGGAATGCAGGTACCAGAAAACCAGACACAAGACTCCCCATATGAACAACAGTTAAAGAATGCATTCTTGAAGGGTAGTATAACTCCCATTAGCAGCTTTATTACAAAGCATATGGTAGATCATCGAACAAGTAGACTACAGCCATTACTTGAATATGCTAGACATGCAGAAAGACATTTTAATAGCAAAAAGAAAAAGAAAACTCAAGTATTTTCGGCAGAAGATGGGTCAGAAGAATTTGTAGTATAAACTGGGAAAAAGGATAAGAAAAATACCCAGGGAAACAAACAATCTGACAAGCGATCAGAAGATTTCGAAGAAAGAAAGAAAAAAGGTGAATGTTTTAAGTGCGGAAAAAAAGGACATTTAGCAAGGGATTGCAGGCTAAACAAGAAGGTGATTACAGAAAATAAGGAGGATGAGGAATGACTATATGATAGTCAGGAATCATTGGATGAGAATAAGCAGGGAAAGGTAAGTGCAAATATGATAGTAGGAGTAGAGGATGTGACACAAGGAGTAGAGGATGTACATGAATTCGCAGACATAGAAGAAGATGAAATTTTAGAACTAGCTCTATTGAGTTTAGAGCTTCACTTAGCAGACATGAAACCGGAAGTGACGCTTCTGGTAGAGGGAAAAGAAGTTAAATTTCTGTGCGACTCAGGGGCTTCACGAACCCTGATACACCCCTCCAAGTTACCAGAAGATTCAGAATCACCAGATTATATACTAGTGAAAGCAGCTAATGGACAGCTGTATCGGGAGCCACTCTCCCATGACATAGAAATAACAGACCCCGTTTCAGGAATGACCCAGAAAAGTAAAATTGTAGTTTCTGCAAAATGCCCAGTAAATCTTTTGGGTAGAGACTTGATGCAGATATTTGGCATAGCCGTAGTTCCAACCATGCAGGGTATGGAAGCACAGTGACAAATGGATACTTTTGTGGTGCGACCGGAGGGTGAAACGTATTATTGGTACAGCCAGGACATAGTTACAACTGGTCCAGGGGAAGTAACCAAAGAACTGATGAACATAGCCATCAGTAAGTCCCCCTCCCTTGACATTGACAAACAGCATTTGTTGCATTGTACTCTATATTACTGTAATAGACCAGGACCTGATAAAGATTATGAACAGGAATTGTTTCAGAACCATGCAAACAGGCTAGTATTACGAAATTTGTACTGGGATGCAGAGGGGAGCAGTGTAGCAAGCTGTTCATTGCCCCAGGAATTTTTAGCACTTTATAAATCTAATCGACTGCCACATGTTAGTTTAACCAAGGACAAAAATTTGAAATGGGCAGACTTAGGTGAAAAAGTCACAAGGTGGGTAAAGCAGACAGAATTAGAGCTCTCCGAACAAGGAGTACAGAAACAGAAATTGAATTGGATTACACAGACACACCCAGCTGTGCACTCACAGGCTAGTGAGAATAGCTGAGTATTACTCTTATTGGAAGAAGAGGAAAAAGCCTTGCGGGACATACCAGACATTCTCTGGTTAGCAGGGAAATCAGATGTAGGACTTATACGAACAGCAGGACCAGTTACCATAATGCCAAAATCAGCATTTAGACCCCAGAAAAGACAGTATCCCTTGAGAAAGGATGCAGAGATAGGAATCAAGCCTATTATAGCAGCCTTACTTAAGGAAGGAGTCTTGATAGAATCTCCTAATTCGCCATGTAATACACCTTTATTTCCTGTCAGGAAAGTAAACGGGGAATGGCGTATGGTCCAAGATTTGCAAGCTGTAAATAATGCAGTTATACCCAGGGCACCAACGGTGTCAGATCCACACACCTTATTGAATGATTTAAAACCAGAGCAAAAATATTTTTCAGTGGTAGATATTAGTAATGCATTTTTCTCAATACCAATACACCCTGACAGCCAATATTGGTTTACATTTACATTTCAGGGAAAGCGGTACACATATACAAGATTACCACAGGGATATTGTGAAAGTCCCACAATATTTGCACAGGAAATGGCAAGTAACCTGGCGGGATTTATCCCACCGAAAGGTAGTCAGATTTTACTTTATGTAGACGACATTCTGCTGGCAGCCCCCACCCAGCAAGAATGCAAAGAGGACATGATAGCATTATTACAATTTTTAGCTACTCAAGGTGACAAAGTAAACAAAGACAAGCTACAGCTTTGGAGAAAACAAGTTAAGTACTTGGGATATGTAATATCCAAAGAAGGTAGAATATTAGATGAAGATAGAAAAACAGCCATCTTACAAGCACCTAGACCAACTACCAAGAAGGAAATGATGTCCTTCATGGGAACTACTAATTTTTGTCAGAGTTGGATACCGAACTATGCTTTGGAATCTGCTCCACTGGCCGATTTAATATTTAAAAAGCCGATGGCAGCACAGGATTTATTACAATGGACACCTGAAGCAGAAACAGCTTTCTGTAAGCTGAAACAACTGATAGCATCATCCTTAGCTCTAGGATTACCAAACTATCACAAACAGTTTATTCAAACCGTAGACTGTAAGCAAGGTTATATGACATCAGTATTGACACAGCAACATGGGGAAAAACAACGCCCCATAGCTTACTATTCATCACAATTAGACCCAGTGGCACGATCCCTGCCCCACTGTGTACAAGCAGTAGTTGCAGCTGCAATGGCAGTGCAGTCTTCGGCCTCAGTAGTGCTATTCCACCCTCTCACATTGAGAGTGCCTCATGCAGTCGCAATTATTTTACTGCAAGAAAAAGTAGCATATCTTTCTCCAGCTAGGCATCTTTCCTGTATGACCATACTGTTGAGCCAACCTCATATGACAATTGAACGATGCACAACTTTGAATCCGTCAACTTTGCTTCCAACCCCTGCAGATGGCAAACCACACTGCTGCCTGCAGGAGATCGAGCAAAAGACATTACCTAGACAAGACCTTACAGATGTTCCCTTGGATGATGCCGAGGTGACATACTATGTGGACGGCTCATGCAGGAGGGGCCCTACAGGACAGAACCTAGTGGGGTATGCAGTCGTTTCTGATACTGAAACTTTAGAAGCAAAATCTTTACCACACAACTTATCTGCACAAGCTGCAGAACTGATTGCCTTAACAAGGGCATGTACCTTAGCAGAAGGAAAGAATGTGAATATTTATACTGACAGTCAGTATGTTTTTTCTACTGTACATGTTTTTGCGCAGCAGTGGAAAAATAGAGGAATGATAACATCTACTGGTAAACCGATCAATCATGCGCAATTTATTTTAGATTTGTTAGATTCAATTCAGTTACCTAAAAATGTAGCTATTTGCAAATGTGTAGCTCATACGAAACAACAGGACAGGATTTCAAAAGGTAATGCAAGGGCTGATACAGCTGCGAAGCAGGCAGCTGCAGCCACAGAAACTTTTTATTTGAGTGAGGAATACAACCCTCTGAAATTTTAGATTTCGAAATGTTAAAAACAATGCAGACACTTACTACAAATATAGAAAAACAGAAGTGGATAAAACGAGAAGCAATCCTCGAAAAGGGACTGTACATCTCCAAGGAGAAGAAACCGATTTTGCCATCTAATTTATTTAGATATGCAGCGTTGTTGAGCCATGGGCAGAGCCATGTCTCAACAGGGGGGATGGTACAGTTAGTGAATCGAGTATTTACAACCTATGGATTTACCAATTACACAAAAAATTTTTGTGCAGCATGCCATGTTTGTAACAAGCATCATGCACAAGGGTCGTTGAAGCCTAAGCAAGGGAATTTTCCTACACCACCGTATCCGTTCCATACTATTTGTATGGATTTCATAGAATTGAATAAAATGTGAGAATAAGAAATATTGCCTTGTCATTATAGACATGTTTTCCAAATGGGTAGAAGCGTTTCCAACTAAAAATCCAGATGCAGCTATGGTTGTAAAGGTCCTTGTTAAAGAAATTATACCCAGGTTTGGTATACCGGAAAAGATTTATAGTGATAACGGGACACATTTCGTGAACCAAATGATTCAGCAACTTAGTCGCTATTTTGGAATATCGTTAAAGAACCACTGCGCTTATCACCCCCAATCTGCAGGGCTAGTAGAGAGGCATAATGGGGTGTTGAAGAATAAACTTAGGAAGTTGATAGCAGAAACACAGAAGAACTGGGTGCACTGTTTGCCCTTAGCACTGCTGAGTATGAGAACTGTTCCAAATGCAAAGGGATTAACTCCTTTTGAAACTTTGTTTGGGAGGGCATATTATACACCTCAGTGGAAACCTCTCATGTCTACAGAGCAGGAGGCTGACAGTTCATTTGCAGGGTATATGAGGCGATTTTTGAATAACAAACTTTTGCAGTTAAATACTGTTTCAGATAAAGAGCAACTGAAATCGGAAGCACCAGTAGCCTCAGGCACCTGGGTCTGGGTGAAGATTGTGAAGCGAAAGAATTGGAGTTCTCTGAAGTTGGAAGGTCCATACCAGGTACTACTGTCAACACCCACTGCAGTCAAGATCACAGAGCGAGCTTCCTGGATTCATTTGACGCACTGTAAACTGGTTAAAAACTTTGAACTGGACAAAAACGTTGTTACTATTGCACAACAAGAACAAAATGGCCAGGTACAGAGTGAGTAGAGACATTGAGCAACCTCAGAAAACTTGTATGATCATTTTTATTGCAATACTGATCACACTGTTCTTTTTGTTGTGACCATTCCTTTTTCCTGCCATACAGGTTGAACTGATTAGACGTAAAGAACCAAACATAGACTGGCATCTGAACTTTAACACTTATCAGGCAATTACACATGTGTACTCTGAGACTTTTAATGTTTCGAACTGCTGGGTCTGTACGGCCATAACAACAGCATACGGGGGTTTATTAATGACTGCTATCCCCCCAGGGGTCAATGAGACCTGGGAAAATCTGTTTTTTGACACAGTTGCTATTAAAGCATATGATAAGGTAGCACTGTATTTGCCTGTGACACAAAAAGGAATTGTATGTTTCTATAAAAATGATACCATCCAAGTGGGATGGAGCAAGTGTAATGTTACAGTACAATATAAATGTTATAGAAAACCAAATGATTTGAGTGGATCTTGTAGTACAGATTATGACTCATTTTTGAAATCTAGGCATAAGATTCTTCACCAGGTACAATGCAATCCTGTACTTTTTAAACAGTTATCTGTAATAAACAAGAAAATGTTTCATGCAGGGCAGTCATTTCATAACAAAGTAATAACTAAGGTAGAGGACTGTTATTTTGTGTGTGGTAAAAAGGCATATAAATGGTTACCTGAGAATTGGTCTGGCAGTTGTTTTTGGGGTACCTGGTTCCGGCCATCTGACACACTGCAGTTTTGCCTCAAGGGAGTATTCAAAATACTCAAGATGTAACCAAAAAGACTGTTAAGAAACCAGAGAATCCAGTGGGATGGATCGAAGCGGGCTGGAAAGATCATCGTGATGTGGGAGCCAAACTTGTGCACATGGACTTGAGTGATGCTGTCTTATACTGGGCAGGTATATCACCTATGTACGGCGGAGTTAAATCAATATGGGAGCTGCAAAAACTGTCCAAACTTCTCGAAGTAATGAGTAATGCGACTTTTTCTGCTCTTGAACTGATAACTGATGAACTGAATGCCATGAGAACTGTAGTGCTCCAAAACCGAATGGCTCTTGACTTCACCGTAGCGGCGAGAGGCGGAACTTGCACTTTGATCAAAGAAGAATGCTGTGCGTTTATTCCTGACCATCAGCATGAGATTAACGATCATCTCGAGGTGATTCAGCAAGTGTTGGACATGACCAAGTCAGGCCCAAACCCTCTGACAGACTTTTTCCAGAATGCCTTTGGGGGGTGGGGCTCCATTGATTGCAATTGGGGTAGAATTACTCCAAATAGAAGTTTGTATTTGTTGTGGAATTCCCTGCATGAAGAGATTAGTTAAAGAACTCATAGATATATCCGTATCTGAGACTATGTATCAAAGTACTGAATTTGAAGAGCTGCTAGAATGCGAAACACTTTCATAAAAGTTTAAACTGAATTACTTTCTTAACTGCAAATCCTGAATGGAAGAGGTTAGGAAAAGAAGCAAGCTGTTTATTCTTTTTTGAAAATAGAATAAAAAGTATTAACAGGAGGGAAATGTTACAAAAATATGTATTAATATGTGTATGCTTAATGCCAATTAATAATCAAGTATTTTAATACGCTTTTCATTCTATTTTTCATGCACTGTATTTTATACAAATTGAGTTTCATATGAGACTGAAAAGATGCTTTTTGAAAACTGCAGTATGCTTTCTGAAACTTGCAAGTTGCCCTCTGACCTAGTAACTGCTAGCACAGCAATATTCTTGTTTATGCCTTGTGGAAATGTACTTGAGAAGCAGGTGTTTATCTGCTAGGTCAGAAGCGAATGAATGAACAATGCTTTATGTTATAAATGTAATGATTTCAGACAAACTGCTCTGTCCAGAGGAGCAGAACCTCTGCAGCTGTAGTAATTTAGAGATAAAGTAGACAAAGGATTATTAGAGAAATTAACTGTTAGCATTGTGCTTGATTTAGCTGTAGTATCTTGAATGTAACATAACATGTATCTAACTGGGAGTAACCAAGGCCATGTTGTTTTCCCCAGGAAGTTTCACATAAAAATTGATAAATCAGCAGAAATTCATGGGAAAGATGGTCAGCAGATGATGACGAAAAAGGTGGTAATCTGTTACGTCAGCATGGTATGACATAACTAGTTTAAGAATGTATAAAAATGAATGTATTTCCTGTTTCTGGTTAGACAAACTCTTATTAGCACATTTTTGTCTCTTTGCTGCAAGATTAAAGTGCCTTAACCTGAACCTACCATGTTTTGATCATTTTTAAAGTATATTTTTCTTTTGACAGTTTCCTAGCGTGGTGCTTTTTCCATGTTTTATTTTTTATTAGGATATACAGGTGGTTGGTGTGAAAGATCAAGATGCAGAGGACAGGAAGAAATGGAAACAGATGATCCGCTATGGTAACCCCCTAACAGGAGCAGCCGAAAGAAGAAGTAAGTTAAGGCAAAGAGTAGCCATCCAAACCTCAGCTGCAGAAATGTAAAGATACCATAAGAAAAGAGGCAGGATAATAGCTGATAATGACTTGTGTAAGACGGCTTTGATAAATTCACATCCTGGATCCTTTGTCAGTCACGTGGCAGACAAAACTGACAAAGAATTGTCTCTAGTTAGGGGAAAATAAACCTAATATATTCACAAAATTCTGTTGAAGGACCACACTAAATGGTTTAAGTATCTGAACTCATCATTTGCACAATAACTACATATTTCTAACAGGTAAAAAGAGCAGGTCAAATCACAAAAGAACTGTACAATTTGTCCAAAGCTGTTTCATTGGCCATGTGCAATACCTAAAAAATGTAATATGCTTAAGGCTCTTCACAATTTGTATTGTTAGGGCTGTGGGGAGTACGGTTCATGTATTAACTGTTGATGATGATATACAATGAGAGCCTCTTGGTGAACAAAGATAAGAGGAAAGTAATTTGGTATGGTTGTGCAAAAAGGGTAGAAAGGAAAGGATGTTTTTATGCTGCTTGTATTTTATAGACTAATGGTATTTAGTAGCTTTCTAGTTAGACAAAAATATAGTGACAAGAAAACAAAGTTTCTAAAGCACTAACAAGAAGATCATCATTTAGATATTCTGTCACATAGTATAAGCTATGTCTGCATTTTTGCAGATTCATGAGTTTTAGTAAGCTGGTGGTAGATTCATTGCACATTAATGAGTTAACCATTGACATTATTCCCTGACATATTTTTGTTCATTTTACATAATTGGTTTCTTACCATATTTGACAGAATAGACAATGTAGTTTGATTTTGGTCACAAATAAACATGCATATCCCACAAGTGAATATTGCAAGGGTGATGGAGTAAATCTATAGGTTCATAGGTTCATAGGTTCATAGGTTCATACTAGGCTATCTGCCCAAGGGCATTTATAAGCCTAGCCCATAGTTATGTGGCTTTCGCCACCCCTTTAGTTTGAATAAAAACTATGCCTATCATTTTGCTGTGCCTCTGTCAAGCAGTGACACTGAAGTAATCCCTGGGGTATATCTGCAATCTCCCATCCATTGGTCAAGATTCCTCTTGAACAAGGCCAGAGAGGTGCTCTGCCTCACATGTACCGGGATTTTGTTCCACAGCATAGGGAGTCTCTGGGTGATGAATCTGTCCCTCCAGCACGTTCTATTTATAACCGTGTCAAGGTTTAAGTCTCCCGCCCTTGTGGTTCTGAGGGATCTAGATTTTTTGAGGTGAAGCATATTCATCAAATCTGGGTTTGACATGGCCTTATATGTCAGGCACAGGTCACCTCTGAGCAAGCGGTATGAGACTGAATAGAGCTGGAGTTCTTTCAGTCGGGCAGCATAAGACATATTTTTGAGACCCTTTATCCTTTTGGTGAGGAACTATGAAGATGAATGGGGTGCAGTGATATAATCATGGTGTATCCAGTCATTTTACCTGAGCTAACTCAGCATATAAATGTTTTTTTAAATCACTGATTAAGGAGGTACATGCTTTACTGACTAGCCCACTGCATGTTGGTCAGTTTTTGCAGTGTTACCACTGTAAATACACTGTTTCATTGTTTCAACCCTCATCAGCTGCAGACCATCATCTTCTTTCAGCTGTTCCCATTAGGGGTCGCCACAGCAGATCATCTGTTTCCATTTCTTCCTGTCCTCTGCATCTTGCTCTGTCACACCAACCACTTGCATGTCCTCTCTCACCACATCCATAAAACTTATCTTAGGCCTTCCTCTTTTCTTGCTACCTGGTAGCTTCATCCTTAGCACTTTTTCCCAATATACTCAGCATCCCTCTTCAGCAAATGTCCAAACCAACGTAATCTTGCCTCTCTGGCTTTGTTTCCAATCCTTCCAACCTGGGCTGATCCTCCAATATACTTATTCCTAATCCTGTCCAGCCTCGTCACACCCAGTGCAAATCTTAACATCTTTAACTGCCACATCCAGCTCTAACTCCTGCCTTTTTGTAAATGCCACTGTCTCCAAGCCATATAACATAGCTGGTCTCACTACCCTCTTGTAGACCTTCCCTTTCACTCTTACTGGTACTCGTCTGTCACAAATCACTCCTGACACTCTTCTCCACCCACTCCATCCTGCCTGTACTCTCTTCTTCACCTCTCTTCCACACTCACCATTACTCTGAACTATTGATTCCAAGTATTTAAACTCATCCATCTTCGCCACCTCTACTCCTTGCATCCTCACCATTCCTCTATCCTCCCTCTCATTTACACACATATATTCTGTCTTAGTCCTGCTGACCTTCATTCCTCTTCTCTCTAGAGCATATCTCCATCTCTCCAGGGTCTGCTCCACCTGTTACCTACTCTCACTACAGATCACAATGTCATCTGTAAACATCGTAGTCCATGGGGACTCTTGTTTTATCTCTTCTGTCAACCTCTCCATCACCATTGCAAATAAGAAAGGGATCAGAGCTGATCCTTGATGTAATCCCACCTCCACTTAAACACATCCATCACTCCCACCACAGCCCTCACCGTTGTCACACTACCCTTGTACATATCCTGTACCACTCTTACATTCTTCTCTGACACTCCCGACCTCCTCATACAATACCACAACTCCTCTCTAGGCACCCTGTCATATGCTTTCTCTAAGTCTGCAAAAACACAATGCAACTCCTTCTGACCTACTTATTGTATGTTTGTTTAATGCACTGAAAATTGAGAATAGATGTAGATTTAGGAAGCAGTAATGGTTACTTCTCAAAATAAATAGGCAAGAGTTCAAAAAACCCAGTATCTCCCTTAATGTTGGCTCATCTGGGTTTGGAATTGCTGCTGTTGTTTCTCTGCTCTCCCCTGCTGTTGACAAGTTTTCTCCTTGCTCACTTAACATACATGTGAATGTACTCCATTTTCCTTCTTGTAATTGGTTCTATATGCTGATCCAATCAAACTGAAGACCTTTTGAGCAAATTGTAATGATCTGTGCAAATCTTCTCATGTTGGTTTGCAATTTGTGTTCTTCTTTGGATTGGTCTATTTGCAAAAAATAGCTAAACTGGTTTGCTCCTTGTCTGCAGGAATGTTCCCAATGTCTTCAATGTTTAATATTACTTTATTATTGAGTTTGCTTGCAGTTTCATTTTAGTCTCACATCAATTTCCTTACTTCTGTATTTTTAAAGAAGTTTCTTGAGGGATGACACTGTCAAAGATATATTTTTAGTAACTGGATAGCCAACCTATAATCCTTTAGTTAGAATGGCATCTAAACCATTTTATATCAAGGCAATTTTCTTCTTAAATCTAATTAATATCTTTATATTTTCAAGGATGGATATAAATGTCTACTGGATTGCTAGCTGACTCATGGATAGGAAGCAAAAAGTCAAGATGGGTGAGACTTACTCCACAAAGAGACCAGTCACCAGCTGAGTACCTCAGGGCTCAGTGCTGGGCCCACTCCTGTTTGGTATCTAGTTCTCAGAGGCCAAGGTTAACGGTAAGGGGTTCTGGCTCACCAAGTTTGCAGATAACTGCAAATAGGAGGTTATTATAGATTCTCCTCATGATACTAACACCCAGCAAGATGGTCTAAGACAGAAAAATTATGGGTGCCAAAGCCACGGATTAAAACTCAGGGGCAAGTAGTGCATTACAGTACCTTTTGGGAAAAAGTCCACATAGGTTAATTACTCCATTGATACTATACCCCTAAGCAATGACCTAGTAGTTAGGGAGCTGGGAACATATGGAGACAATAATCTGGCCTTTGACCAATACATAGCCAAGGTAGTAAGAAAGCCATTCTATGTCACCCAACTTATAAGTAAGGGTATGGCATCCAGCTCCAAGAAAGTTATAGCACCATTCTACTCAGCCCTTATCGTACCCATCATTGAGTACAATAGCCCTTTGACATACTGTTAGAATGCCCATAGATGTTCCACACCAATAGAATCTGTGCTATTAACACAGTGTCTTATACAGACTGACTTAAAGTCCTAGCTCTATACTCAGTCTCCTACAGGCTACTGAGTGGTGATCTATATCTGGCATATAAGGCATCCTCAGATACAGCCTTGATAGAACTTTTGCACATCCACAAAACAAACAGCACCAGAAACACTCGATCCAAGGTTTTAAACTTTGCTTGTGACATAAATAGAATATGCTGGTTAGACAGATATGTGTCTCAAAGGATCCCCATGCTCTAGAACAGGTTCCCCATCCATGCAAAGCAGAGCCTACTCCTAACCGTATTCCAACATAACCTTGACCACTGAATGGGAAATCAAGAAATCAGCGCCTGTCTGGCCCTCATGTCTCTGATCATTTGAAAATATTCCATAATTAATATAACCACCCATTAAACCTGTAGCAACCTCCTAATTAACATACCCTTCCAAACAGATGCCCATGTTACATAGGGACACAGTTGGGTTGGGTTGGGCAGCTAGGCTTATAAAGGTCCTGGTGGTCATTGGCCTAGTATACACCTATGAACCTATACAAATGAAATGTAGATATAAACTGTTTAAAGACAAACAAAATTTATATACCGTGTTATTCTGAAATAAGTGAAGATAGGAGGGTAAGAGACATAAACCAGGGAAAAGATGAAGTTAGCTAGATGAAGAGAATTTGCACTGTGTAAATTTAGTAAAGTTAGGATGTAATGTTTAAAGATGAAAAGGAGATCAAGATACTTCATAATACAGAAGAATGAGTTTCATAAAAGTTGAAATAAGTCTGGTGAAAACAGTTCCTGTACAATATAAAACAAAAGGTAGCCTCTTTGGGTTAATTATAGCAATTTGATTAAATCGTAACAAGTACTGGTCTTTGGAGATAGTAAGATTCACATTAACAGAAGACAGAAATTAGACTGTATCTGTTTGTAAAGGATCGGACAAAAGTATATCTGTCAGTCATTGGAAGAGTCCTTCAGGACAGAAGAAAACTGCAGTGAATAGTTCTTGCTGCTGAGAGATTGATTAAACAAAAATTTGTAATATGCTCCTCCTGTTGTGATTCTGGCTTCATTAACTGAGAGCATGTATAACGTGCTGCTGTAATTATGATGAGTGTGACTGCAATCCTTGGAATGGGGTGACATTTCTAAGAGTTAATTTGTGAAGTCCAAGGTTGTGGTGCTTAACATTATACATCTTGTTCTATGGAAGACTAATCATGGAATTAATTAAAGTTAGTGGAGAATATGAGAAATCAGCCCTTCATATCAGGAAGTGTAAGGTATATCCCTTGTCAAAAAATGCAAAAGTAGTGCAATATCAAATTTTAAAGTTTATTAGTTTGGTGGTGAAATCATAAATAATTTTTTGCATATTCAGGGCTTACAGTTGTGTCTTACAGCTGTAATACAGACAGGTAGAGTAACGTGCTTTAAATAATATAACTAAGGACAGAGGGTACTCCTACTTAGGAATCAGTGTGCATTTCAGTGTGAATTGGTGAACTCCAAGAGTGACATAATTTGAAATTTTACAGGTATAATAGTTTTACAAGCTGATCCCGTATCACTGGAGTTCATAGGTAGGTACTAGGCTATCAGCCCTGGGGCCTACATAAGTCTAGCCAAAAAAGTTCCCTGGCTTTCGCCACCCAAGAAAATTATTTTCCTGTGCCCCTGTCAAGCAGTGCTGCAGAAGTGATCCCCGGGGTGAATTTTCTATTTCCCATCCAGTTGTCAAGGTTTTTTGTTAAAGAGGACCAATGAGGAGCTTTGCTTGGCATGAATGGGTAGTTTGTTCCAGAGTATGGGAAGTCTCTGGGATAGGAATCTATCCCTCCAGCATGTTTTGTTTATTGTGGTGACAAGGTTTAGGTCCCTGGAGCATGTAGTTCGGAGAGAACTGGGATTTGTTTGTGTAGCATGTCCAACAGCTTTGGGTTTGACATAGCTTTGTATGTAATGCAGAGATAGCCTCTGAGTAGGTGATATGAGATGGAGTAGAGCAGGAGTTTTTTGAGACGGTCTGCATATGGCATCTGTTTGAGGCCGGTAATCCTCTTAGTGAGGTATTTCTGTGGCCTTTACAATTGTTGTAGATGTCTTGTGAGATACATGCCAAACAGGGCATTGTACTCTATAATGGGTCTGATGAGGGATGAGTACAGAGGAACAAAGACCTCTTTTTTTCTAGAGGAGAACCCTTTTGTGATGAGGTATGCCACGTAGAAGGATTTCCTGACTACTGTTGGCAATGTGGTTATCAAAGGAGAGATACTGTCCACCTGTGTCCCGAGGTCTCTTATCACACTTTTAGTGTTTAGTGAGCTACCACCTATGTGGTAGGTCATGGGTACCGAGTTTTTCCCAAAGGAGATTACAATGCACTTCTTGGCATTGAGCTTGAGGCCATGATTTTGACACCAAGCATTTGTCTCTGTGAGGGTCTTTAGTAGAATGTCTACATCATTAGGTGATTCTACTATGGCTCCCAATTTGCAGTCATCTGCAAACTCTGTTAGTCATAGACCTTCTTTGTTGGACTGCAATTCAGAGAAGTAGATGCCGAACAGGAGAGGACCCAGGACCGAACCCTGTGGTACTCCACTCGTCATTGCTCTGAAGTCGGACTTGGAGTCGGCTACTTTTACTGTGTGGGTCCTGTCAGTGAGCCAATTTGCCAGCCATCTTCTGACATAGGGATTTATGCCCAGTTTAGTGAGTTTATCTATAATTCTAGCATGAGGGATGGTATTGAAAGCCTTGGCAAGGTCAAGGTAGGCTGTGTGTACTACCTTACCCTCGTCTACGGCTCTAGTGACTGCATCAAAGAAGTCAATCAGGTTTAGTAGACATGATCTAGCTTTTACAAACCCAAACTGTGTGGGGTCCAGGGTTTGGAGGTTACCTATGTCTTTGTTTATAAGTTCCAATATGATACGTTCCATGGCCTTGCAGACCAGGCTCGTCAGGCTAATGGGGCGGTAGTTTCTGGGGTCCGTGGTGGCACCCCCTTTGTGGAGTGGTATAAACATTGCTGTGCGTTATTCAGTAGGCACATAGCCTGAGGTGAGGCTATGATTGAACATGGTACTTAGGTGTGATGCCAGTTCATTCTGTAGTTCATGCAGTACGCAGCCTGGGATGTTGTCTGTTCCCATGGATGCTGTGTTCTTGGCTTTGGAGAATTCGGCCTTCACTTGCTCATCCATGATTACAGGGGCTTTGCTTTTTTCTGGTATTAAGATGGGCCCTTTGGAGGGTAAGAGGGAGGTAAAGTTAGCAGTGAACCTATCTGCCAGGATGATGGCAATATCGGTTGGTTCTGTATATTTAGTGCCATTGTGCTGTAGCTCAGAGCAGATCTGAGTGTTGCCATTGAGATTCTTGGCATAGCTGTACAGTGCTTTGTGGTTGTCTTTGGAATCAGTGGCAATTTTATTTTCATATCTGGCTTTGGAGGATCCCGGTGTTTTCACCTGTCCACCTGATGAATCTGGGCTTCTTGGGGCAATGTAGCAATTGCCTCATGTACAGACAATCCTCTCCTCCTACCACCCAACACTATAACCTGTGAGAGATGCACCTATATACCCAAACTGGAAGCCAAGCTCCCTCCAGCCAAGACTGGACTAGACAGTTAAGAGGAGAAGCTTAATACCTGCACCACACCACACTCAACACATAGTCCTTCAAAACTCACACTACCAAAACCCACACATAGAAACACAAAGCACACACCCACATTCATGGAGGCTCTCAATAAAAATCTGTCCAAGCAATAGAGGCCTCCCAAGCTGAAACTCAGACAACCACCACCCCCCAACTCTACCCAAATGACACATAGCTCACAAAATCAGTGTGCCACTCAATCTCAGCCCATAAAGCAAAAAGCCGTGCCCGACACACTAGTCATAGGTGACTCTGTAGTCAGGCATACTGATGTCCCACTCACCAGGCTAAACAAGGAGAAAGTTACTGTCAGCTGACTGTCGGGTACCAGGATCCACCACATAATGCACACACTCAGGTCACTCCTCATCAAGTACAAATAAAACTCTGTCATTGTCCATGTTGATGTGAATGACCTGAGACTTACCTTCCTAGACTACATGAAAAGACACATGAAGGAGCTCTCGGATCTTGACCCCCAGGCAGGTATGACCCTAGTCCTGAGTAGCATCCTGCCATCACCATATTCCCCTGGGTTCAATACCTTGCTTATTTGCATGACTGAACATGTATTGAACAAAAATGTTTTTTATTTCCAAGGGGAATGTTATTGGCAGCTCCAGGGCACAGCCACAGGAGCCTCCTTTGCTCCAATTTATGCGGATCTATTCATGGCGTTTTTTGAAGAATGCATGATATATGATCCACTACATAACATCTATCTTGTGGAAATTGATATACGGTGCAGATATTTAGATGATTGCTGGATGGTGTGGCGAGCAGATGCTACATACCTTGAGGAATTTGTTGAATACCTCAATGGCAATATTTGGGGAATTGAGTTTACGGTCACATATAATTTACAAACCATCAATTTTTTGGATGTCACAGACTCCAGAAATAGGGATCACACCCTAAATACCAAGACATACCATAAATACCCCCAATATAACACTCTATTACATGCTTCTAGTATGCATCCACGCCACACCATCCGCAACATACCCAAGTCACAATTCACGCATATTAAACGTATAAGCTCAACTCAACTAGACTATGAACGAGCCAGTTTAGATCTGTATCATAGATTTGTAGATAGAGGTTACAAACAACAGGATATTGCTAGGGCATGGGAATGGTCTACCAATATTGACAGGGATATATTATTACAATACAAAACACATGACAGCAATCCTTCAAAATCTACTATCAGGTTTGCTACCATCTATGGCAGAAATCACAATGCCATCAGAGGCATTATCAATACACATTGGAACATTCTTTTGGCTAATGACCAGCTCAGATCACTTTTGGGATCACAGTGTCACTTTACATACAGAAGAGGCAAAACATTAGGTTCTTTGTTTTCTCACTTTAAACACAAGGAAAGTGGGGGAGCCATACATAAACAAATGACTATGTCTGGGGGTGTATTGTTGGGCACATTCCCCTGTGGTCATTGTGGTTCTTGCAAACAAGTTAGTAAACTCAAACAATTTACCAGCCAGAACACTAGTAGAGTGAATGTATGAATATAAAATCTTTGGAAACTGCAGCAGCAGCTAGGTGGTTTATTTGGCTACTTGCCAATTTTGGCTTTTTATGTAGGCCAAACCTCCAGGTCACTTAGAACCCATATGAATGAACATAGAAGTGACATCAAAAATAAAAAAGAAACCAATGCCCTTTACAGACATACATTAAAATATCAAAATGCTCAATTTACCTTTATGATCATTGATAAAATTATTGGTGACAGAAGCAACTCACAAGGATGGCATAGTATTCTCAACCACAAAGAAAAATATTGGATCATCACACTGGGGGCGTTATTTCCACCAGGTTTGAATAACCATTTGTAATAATAATCTTTTATGTGGAATCTATGCCGCACCTTTCCTATAATGTTGATTAGGTAGCATTACTATGTTTAGCTTCGTTACAACCATGGAATATTATAGCAATAACCCACGCCTGGGTGTGGGTAATGCTAAATTATTACGTTGGTTGGGTTTGGGGTTTCGAGCCGGCGGGAAAAACAAAGACCAAACAAAATAACCAAAGGTATAATTCAGAACACTTATTAATAAAGTGGTAACATGTTGTTATTTAAGAAAAGAAACTGTTACTTTTCTTAAATAATTGTCTGGCATCCACGGCAGTCTCTTGTACTGCGGCGCGCGGTATAAATGAGTTTAACGCCAATCAGCGTGCACGTTTTGGGGGGATCATGGTATAATATTTATTTAATATTTGTATTTTCATACCATTGTATTTCTTTATGGTTGATCTACAACCACTATTACATTATGCTTCTTTATACCTATGGATTAACCAACTATTATTGTTGAATATTATGTACATTTATACTTTCATGTGGTGTGTTATTTGGCATTTTGTTATACTACCTTTTGGCTTGTTTTTTGATATGTCAACATCTTTACTTTCTTAATACTTAACATAGTAGGAATTAGGTTTCTTTATATCCTTGGACTATTGAAACCTATACTATCTTTATTACATTCTCATGTTATATCGGTGCAATTATATATTCATTACATGGTGTACATTTATATCAATTGTGTTGATATCTGTTTTCTACAGATTTCATTTTTATGATTCTTACATGGATCCTTGTGTTTTCACTATTTGCAATGGCATATTATTAGTCTCATGTTCATGTATAAGTTTATTACCAATGTGTATATACTCATGATCCTTGCTTAATTCTCTGATATTATTTTGTGTATTCTCAAATATACATGATTATATATTACTATCAAGAAATGTTTTTCACTAACCCTTACTACAGCTATGTATCATTCTATTTTATGTTGTCACTTTATGTATATGTAATTAGCACTCAGGAGCAGGAACATGCCATGTTTCCCATTGGTTGGGGATGCATTTAAATATTTATGTGCTTTTTGGCTTTGTAACGTTGATTTATCTTTCACTGATGAAGACATTTTCTGCCGAAACAGGTTTGAACAATAAAGCTATGTATTTTGATTAGCTTGTTGGTGTGTTTTGGTTTTGAGAGCTCCGGTTCACACATATGCTGGCCAACAGTTGTTTTATTGGTATTTTCGGGCCATGCAGATCCTACGTGCACAGCACTGTGCTCGGTATCACCAAGAATGATACCACAGTACAAGGAAAAAATGACTGACTTCAACAATTGGCCAAGCTTCTGGTGTCATTCTAAGGGGATTCATTATCTGTATGCCTGGGATGACATGGTTGACAGACTATGATGCTTTGCCAGAGATACCCTGCACCTGTCACCCCTGGGATTCCGGATACTGGCTAAGGCTCTTGCACCCCTACAGTGCCTTTTTTAGGCAAGGTTCAAATGCTAAATTCACCACCATAACAAGTACAAGTAAACAAACTCTGAGTGTAATGCTACTCAATGCTAGAAGTCTAAATCTCAAAAGGCACTCACTCAAGGCACTCCTTAAAATGGAGAACATCGACATCTGTGCAGTGACAGAGAACTGGCTCAAGGCTCCAGAGAGCACCCCTGCACTACCAGGCTATAATTCATACCACACCTTTCGGCCACCTAACCTGGACTGAAACACTAAAGGAGGAGGCGTGTCCATATTCATTAAAGATAGCCACACCTTCAGGCTAGTTGCTCAACATAATGCATCCGAAATTATCCAAGTACAACTAATACTGGGCAAGACTGCAATCCAGGTTGTAGCTTGTTACAGATCCCCCACCATGCCAAGGATTCCCACGCTTCATTTTTTAAGATACTGGAAAATATTAAGGTACAACCCAATACTTTAATTATGGGTAACCAGTGTTCAATGCCAGAGATCAACTCCTCACTGGTCAGATCCGACCACAAGCTAACCACCCTAGACAGCCATATCCCACTCCCATGGTCAAAAACTACTCCAAAGCCAACTTCATGCTTCTTAAGACAGAAGTGTCTAACTTCACAACACCCATGCAGACAGAACAGAAAATAGAGGTACGACTGCTGAATCTTACACAAATGCATTGTATAAGCACATACACGAGTGCATGGATCATGCTATCCCCAACAGAACCAAGACGGTATCCTCCAAAAAAAGGAAGCCAATCTGGTGCTCCCCTGCTGTAAACAAACTCTACAACAGAAGGAAGAAACTGTTGCAAAAAAGAGTAAAATCCCAAGATTGGAGGAACTCTGGACAGCCTCAGCAAGAAGCTGAGATCCCTCATAAAATCCTCCAAAGCCAGTTATGAAAATAAAATCACCACTGATTCCAAAGACAACCACAAAGCATTCTACAGATATGTCAAGAATCTCAATGGCAACGCTCACATCTGCTTTGAGCTACAGCACAATGGCACTAAATATACAGAACCAACCGATATTGTCAACATCCTGGCAGATAGTTTCAGTGCTAACTTTACCCCCCTCTCACCCTCCAAAGGTCCCACCTTAATACTGGAAGAATGCAAAGCCCCTGTAATCACGGATGAACAAGTAAAGAATGCACTTTCCAATGCCAAGAACACAGCATCCATGGGACCAGAAAAAATCCCAGGCTGTGTACTGCATGAACTACAGAACGAACTGGCACCCCACCTAAGTACCATGTTCAATCATAGCCTCACCTTAGGCTATGTGCCTACTGAATGGTGTACAGCAACGGTTATCCCACTCCACAAAGGGGGTGCCACCACAAACCCTGGAAATTACTGCCCCATTAGCCTAATGAGCCTGGTCTGCAATGCCATGGAACGTATCATCTTGGAGCTTATAAACAAAGAAATATGTAACCTTCAAACCCTGGACCCCGCCCAGTTTGGGTTTGTAAAAGGTAGATCATGTCTACTAAACTTGATTGACTTCTTTGAAGCAGTCAGTAGAGCCATAGACAAGGGTAAGGTAGTGCACACAGCCTATCCTGACCTTGCCAAGGCTTTCAAAACCATCCCCCACTCTGGAATTATAGATAAACTCACTAAACTGGGCATAAATCCTTATGTCACAAGATGGGTGGCCAACTGGCTCACTGACAGAACCCACACAGTGAAAGTAGCCGACTCCAAGTC
This sequence comes from Protopterus annectens, assembly GCF_019279795.1. Taxonomy (NCBI): domain Eukaryota; kingdom Metazoa; phylum Chordata; order Ceratodontiformes; family Protopteridae; genus Protopterus; species Protopterus annectens. Next base: position 1,891,998,659 of record NC_056737.1, read on the forward strand.
TGACTTCAGACCAGTGATGAGTGGAGTACCACAGGGTTCAGTCCTGGGTCCTCTCCTGTTTGGCATCTACTTCTCTGAAGTGCAGGCCAACACAGAAGGTCTTTTGCTAACAAAGTTTGCAGATGCCTGCAAACTGGGAGCCTAATAGAATCACCTAATGATGTAGACATTCTACAAAAGGGACTCATAGAGAGAGATGCTTGGTGTCAAAGTCATGGCCTCAAGCTCAATGCCAAGAAGTGAATCGTCATTCCCTTTGGAAAAAACTTGGTACCCATGAACTACTACATAGGTGGTAGCTCACTAAATACTGAAAGTGTGATAAAAGAACTTGGGACAAAGGTGGACAGTAGTCTCTCTTTGATAACCACATTGCCACAGTAGTCAGAAAATCCTTCTACATGGAACACCTCATCACAAAAGCGTTCTCCTCTAGAAAAAAGGAGGCCATTGTTCCTCTCTACTCATCCCTCATCAGACCCATTATAGAGTACAATGCCCCATTTGGCATGTATCTCACAAGACACCTACAACAATTGGAAAGGCCACAGAAATACCTCACTAAGAGGATTACCGGCCTCAAACAGATGCCAAAAGCAGACCGTCTCAAAAAAACTCCAGCTCTACTCAATCGCATATCGCCTACTCAGAGGCGATCTCTGCCTAACATACAAAGCTATGTCAAACCCAGAGCTGTTCGACATGCTACACTTAAATCCCAATCTCTCTGAACCACATGCTCCAGGGACCTAAACCTTGTCATCACAATAAATAGAACATGCTGGAGGAATAGATTCATGACCCAGAGACTTCTCATACTCTGGAACAAACTACTCATTCATGTCAAGCTAAGCTCCTCATTGGCCCTCTAAGAAAAATCTTGACAACTGGATGGGAAATAGAAAATTCAACTTGGAGATCACTTCTGCAGCACTGCTTGACAGGGGCACAGGAAAATAATTTTCTTGGGTGACGAAAGCCAGGGAACCTTTTTGCCTAGGCTTATATAGGCCCCAGGGCCAATAGCCTAGTACCTACCTATGAACCTATTAATCATGAGGAGGATTTTTTATCACCCTAACTAGGGTAGTCTCACTGCTATTATGTTTCTTGAAGCCCGAAGGAAATTGAATGAAGAAGGTATGTAACCTAAAGTAACTGTATCAAATATGTCTTTTCAGTAACGGTATTAATAAAAAGAAGGATAAACACTGGGTGGGAATTCTCGAGAGTGTCTTAGTTCAAAGTTGTTTTTTTGAAGATTAGATTTGCAAAGTCCTTGCTTAAAAAAGATGAAAATACATTATAACAAATCACTCAATCTGGAGAACAACTGGACCTGTTACCTTAATGGAGGACATAATCAGTTTGCTGAAAATGTTATGCAGTCTGCACATCGTGATACATACGCTAATGCTTAGGAACACTCAGAACCCACCCTTTACATTTAGACATGTCATCAGTTTCACCAGCTGCAAGCCCAAAAGAATGGAGAGGAACCATCTCACCCCAGGCAAGGCTAATCTTACCTTCAAGAAATCAAGCCATCCATTCACACACATTGAAAGTAAAGGCTTTTCACATAGTTAAAGAAACTCGAGTTTACAGCTGATCAACCATATCAAAAAGCATACCATGACAATAAGATGCAACAAAAATCTCTATGGATAAAATGAATGCTGTTTTTACTAAAGATATAAGACTTAAACAGATGGTTATTATTATCCAGTGTAAGCTTGTCCTAGCATCACTCCGATCTTAGCTTCTTTCAGTGAAGAGTGGAGCACAGGATACACCCATTCATTATACTGGCCCATCAAGGGTAACAATTGATCAGATGCAGCATGGAAGCTCACAAAAAAACAGATGTAATAACTTCTGGTAACACACTAAATAAGCTTTTAAACTCTACAGGCTTAACATCCGACAAGATAACAGGAAGTAATTCCAGAATCAAATGATCAGGTAGTGGTTTAGACCAAGACAATGGTGTCACCACCATGTCTGACATGAGCACATCTAACCAGAAGTCCAAGTAAACTGAGTTGTCCTTATAGTATATTGCTGAGGCAATATCCTGAGCAAACCCAAAGCAGCTCATAATGATCAGAAATTCATGGGCTAAAACCACTGATTTGCTTTTGAACCAAAAGTTTAAATATCCTAGAAATAACTAGTTTGGCTGAAATATCTCAGAGCTGAGGAGACTATTAAAAAACAATTGTTGGGCTAGCTTCTAGCTATACATTCATGATACAGCTTAGATTACAGAATGCATCATTGAGTACTATTTGTTTAATACTCCATAATAAAACAGCACTGCAACAAGTCAGACTGAAAGATGAAAACTTTCTTCTGTTACTCTGTCACCCCCTTGACCCCTAACTTAATATAACAAACTTCAAGGCTGAATTACCTCATAGTGAATTAAAATTCATTACATCTGAGACCTATACCTTTAAAGAACTTGCTTAATATGGTTTTCATACAAATAGACTTGAAGAAGCAAATAAGTATTGTACTAAATGAGAAGGAAGGAACATACAGTTTATTCCTGCAGCCATAAGATGATGACATCCCAGGTGGGCACCTGAATTAATGATAAATCTGAAAGATATGAAAATGGTACCCCATTCTTGATGTTATTGCACTTAGGACACTGGGCAGTAGAGATACCTGGGCACTGTGGCCTCCAAACAAAGATCAATTTTCTTGTCCAGCAAGATTTCTCTTATGAACAATCTGGCATTGCCAATAAATAATCCTGAGCTTGTAAGTACTGACATAGCATTTATATAAAGTACTCTTTATAGAAAGTCCAGTTGTTTAAATTATTACCATAATAGTAGACATCACATGTATGCTCCCTGCTCATGGCATAGGACATAAAGTTAAAGCACAGATGTACTTCCTCAGACATTTTTTCTGCCAGACCAGATGCCTTCTTCAACTAGTGGTCTGAACAGTCCATCTGTTGGTTACCAAGCCTTTTCAGATAAGTGTCCAGTTGGGATTTTTTGACTTTATGATTCCAACTTCCCATGTATGCCTAATCTATAGTTTCCATAATTATTGTGCAGTGGATGTAATATGTGACTGTCATTCACTGCTTTGGGTGGTTTAAGCCCACAGAATATTGTGTATGTTCCTTCAGTTCCCACCAGGGAAACTGCTGCAATTTGAATGCCCTGGAACATGTGGACCCCCAGCACCTTCCCTTGAGACAACTGACTAAGCAATACCACTTCATTGTTCTCCCTCCCCAACCAGCTTCAGCAGTTGACAGAGTTGCTAAATGACCTCAGGCTGGCTGGGTAATAGTCAGGGCCTTGGCACACTATGCCATGAAAGCTGGCTAGTCTGTTTTACTTCATGTTACTTTCTCAAATCCCTAGCTGCGGTGGTGGTGCTGCAGTAGCATTGTCGCCTCACAGTAAGACGTTGTCCTGTTCGATTCTCAGCTAAAGCATCTTCTGTGTGGAGACATGTGTGAATGGGTGTACCTTCATTGAAGGTGGTGCGTCAGGTCTGGCAAGTCGGTACATAAAAATCTACTGCCAATCATTAGCGGACCGGAGTTCCACTGTGGTGATGCCTAACTGGGAAAAGCTGAAAGATACAACAACAACAACTTTCTCAAATCTATGTTCTCCTTTATGAAAAGGATACCTGCTGTATAACTGGCGAGAGTATCTGGCCATCATAAGAATAATACTGGTGACAGATTGTTAAGCCAACAGTTGTTTGTATGACTTTCTTTAAGGAATGTTTCCAAAGTATTTTGTCATCCTAGTAGAAGTACCAATGTTGGGCATGAAACTGTAACGTACTGCTAACTAAATAAAATAATGATTGAATAATGACTGAATAAAAGTAAATGATTATTGTAAGAATGAAAGAAAGACAAATTCTTTATGCACTTTGCTAATATGTGGAGATCTGAAAAAAACACTCAGCCTTAAGGACTTAATATGTTCTGTTCACTTTTGATGCCTTTAAATTATCAGTGTCTTCCTCTGATGAAATAAATTATGCACACCAGTCAGCATAAGAGCATAATGGTAAACAACCTTTTCACTTAAATTGCTCAAATCAAAAAGTCCCAATGGCAATCTTAGGAAATTAACCATTAATTGTTAACAGTACTACTACTTTTTCTAGAATAAACCCACTTACAAAGTGTACTTTCTAGACAGAAGTTTTTTTATTGTTTTTAACCAAGTGTTCAGATAGAAAGCTTCTCCTTCTGACCAAGGACATAAATGTTCGGAGTTGGCAGAGTAACTGTAAAGGTTATGTTGGTCCAATAAAGGTATTGCATTACATCTGTGTTCCAGTGTCTTTCCATTTTCTTCTAGGGGACCAAGACAGCATTTTTTAATGCTTGCAGTTATGAATTTTAGAATTCACACTAAGGAAGTCTACACCCAGCTGGATTCATGCTCTAGTATAATGTTCATTAGTAGCAATACAATGAAATCCATTGCTTCTGGTATTTTTTAAAGCAAAATATGTATACATTTTCCATAGGATCATAGGAAGTTACTATGCTATTGGCTCTGAGGCCCTTACAAGCCTAGCCAAGAATTTACCCCATGTTCCAATAAATCAGCACCCTATGCCACTGTCCAGCAGGGACACAGGTGGAATCCCAGAGTTGTATTTTCTGTTCCCCATCCAGTTATCCAGGTTGCTCTTAAAAAGGTTTAATGAGCTTTATGTGGAGAGGGAGTCTATTCCACAAAAGGGGGAGTCTCTGGGACACAAATCTGTCCCGCCAACATGTCCTATTGATGTCACAGACTAGGTTGAGGTCTCGCATGTGGGTTACTCAAGTGGAGCTTCACTTGTGGATATTCAGCAGTCCCTTTAGGCGAGGTCTAAGATTGCATTGTATTCCAGACAGAGGTCACCTCTGAGGAGTCTGTAGGAGACTGAGTAGAGGGACAGGGCTTTTAGCCTATCTGTGTAGGGTAGATGTTTGAGGCCCTGGATTCTCTGGATGAGGAACCTCTGTGGTCTCTCCAGGTGCTGCATGTGCTTTGTGAGGTACATGCCAAATGGGGCATTGTACTCAATAATGGGTCTTATAAGGAAATTATTATAATTAGAATACTGCAAGAATTTCTATATTTGGGCATAAAGGGATGTTATGACCACCTTGTCCCTGAATGAGGTACCCATACTAATGAGGTGGGCCATGTGGAAAGCTTTCCATACAATGGAGGCAATATGGTGGTCAAAAGTCAGTTGGAAATCAACCAGAGTGCCCAAGTCCCTCATGACTGATTGCGTGCTTAGTACCTTATTTTTAAGGTGATAATTTGTGGTGATGTCACTCTCTGTCTCTCCATTGTGGATAATTAGCTTTCATGGGCTTATACCCCATTAAGCAACTTCTTGTTCCCAGCTTGGAATGTTATGAATATCATCATAGCATGTTTTAGCACATAGAGAAGCTGTGTTTAGTTATACAATGGTGTCATGTGGGTTTGAAATTAAGCCATTCCTACATATACGTAGAGCTGGATAAATACCTCTCAACTGTACAGATTTTCACAGAATATCCAGATTTCTGTCTCATATTTTGATCTTTTTCTCATACAATTGTGGTTTTCTGACAAATCACTGGCCAATCATTGAGGGGCGAGTCAGAAAATAATGACAATGACAGAGATTTGAGTTTCAAACTTCATACCATTCCGAAAATTCATGTAAACTTAAAACCTGTTATTCTAACAACCTTCTAGGTTTGTAAGAGCAATATTTAAAAAGTGTTCCTAGTTTTCGGCCTTTGTCCAGATTTCTTGCTCTAAAAGGTTGAGAGATATGCAGTGGACATTAGATAGCAATCTAACTTAACAGAGATTAATATGACTTATTTCATTATAAAATAGTTAAACAAAAATATATTTATGTTACATGAGCAAGTGATAGTAAACTAATGGCTGGACACAGTAAACTGGCAAAGCAGATGATTGTGACATAAAACAAGAAAAAATGTTCATTAATATTAGCTTCATTTTAAAATCATGCTGCTATAACAATATGGCCAAAGAGACATATTAAAACAATCTACATGAGGCTACAGAGCTAGTCTGAAATTTGGAAAATGTCCATGAATTTAAAATTAGTTGCTGTTGAGTAAGAAAGGACCATTATTTATGACTAAAATCATTAAATTCTCTTTATGACAAACAGCAGAAAACTGCCTCAAGCTGACACATCTGGATAATACATGCCACAAATGTAATCTTGCTACATCTTCAGGGATGATTAGATAGAAACCCATTTACATGGAAAAATAAAAGAAGCTGAACAAACTGGTTCAGAAATGCCACACCCACCCTATTCAGAATTGCTGTAATATCTTTACATAAAGTTAAATACAGATCTAATGAGACATTAAAGGTCAGCTGTATCATGAAGCTTGCCTGCATACAATCCTAAATTATTATAATTAGAATACTACAAGAATTTCTATATTTGGGCATAAACTAAATAAGGCCAAATGAACATCATGAGCAAGCATCACTCAGAGAATAAATATCATCATTACCTGGGAAGCAGAAATTATCATGAAAGAACCCTCCATGGCTGCACTGTTAACAGACAGACAGAGAGTCTGGTGTGCACATATACAAATACATACACACCCACACACATGCATACATCACATATACCAGTCAGATTATACCAGATCAGACTGTATCAGGCCTTTTCTTCCTATCTCTTTCAAATGCACATATCTGCATGCCAAAATGCACCTGCATACCAGATGGTACAACAGAAGTGAATGATGTGAGGTCCACCTGAAAGGATTCCTTATTTTTAGTACTTCTATGCATCTCCAGCGACCTACATCAAGCATACTTTTTTCTGCTTGGGAGACGATTGTTAGAATTCCAGGATGAAAGACACTTGGTCTGAAACATACATCACACGTGCATGGCATCCATTAGTAATAAATTAATGCTTTCAAATCAACTTAACAAAGAACCTTATAAATGAACTCCAGGAAACACAAATATGTATTCATTCATTAACCATGCTCCCCCTAAGCACTTTTATGATAATAGGAAATAGCAGCATGCAGTGTTTCCAGCAAAAATAGTGACAGAAGATAAAGCTTATCTGCCTGTTATACAACACCTCTCAATTGTCTCATTGTTTGTCTCACATTTTTGCTGTGCCCCTCATACCTTGTTTGATTTTTCGGATAAATCACTTAGGATTACATCAATCAATAATTCTAGGCATTAGAGTTTTATACTTATTTTTATTCCAAAAAATGCTTATCGACACAAAACCTAAGGGTTACCTAAAGGTAGGCATTAGATCACAAAAAGTAGTAATCACCTCTGTAGAACTCTCCACTGCTACCACCAACTGCTGTCATAACCCAGAAAGCAGAAATAATTTTTCTTGTAAGCAGTTGGTTAAAGTCCAACCCGAATGGTGTCTTATTTAAAATATCCCTTTCAAATACAGAGCAGCCATTGTCTGTGAAGTAGGCTGTTATACTTCCACTTCAATGAGGCCTCTGTGAGTAATTCCTCAGCTCCTAGCCGGAGAGGCATTGCCTATGAAGTGAAAGATTTGGGATCAGTCTACAATAAGTAATGTCCCTGCTTGTACTGCAGTTATTTCTATAACAGGCTGATAATGTGCACTGACATAGCCAGGCATACTCAGTTTACTTAGCTGAGTACTTTTTTTCTGATCATCTTTTAGATATCTTATGGTGCACCCAGCTTAAAATGTCTAAAACTGTACACCCCAAGTCTACAACACAGTGTATTATAGACCATTCATAAAGATAGAAATAGCAATCTAACGTACCTTTTGACAGACGTGGTTTCTTACATTTGTGCATATATCTCCTCAATGTGGAAGGTGCAAGATCGGGCTATAAGTAGACTTTTTCTTTTTAGTTGTTAGGTAGATGTTAGGAGGCGCCAATATCAGGAAACCATCTTACTGTAGGCTTGCTGATGACCTTAATTCGACATTATAAAAACCCAAGCAAAGATCATGCTACTAATTTAGTAGATCCAACACAGCCATGCCTGTCTCTCCTCCCTATAGCTATAGTGTTTTTTGAAGTCAGAACTTTCTTTCTTTTTTTTTTCCTTTCCTCGTTTCATCACTCTCAACTTACAACTTAGTGGGTGCAGAAATGAACCTGGCTTAATCTAGATGAGGAAACTGAGGGGAGCAGATCAAAGGACTGTACCAGGTGCAGGAAAAACAAGCTATGGCTCTGGGTAGTCAACCATCTCATCCCAGGCTGATAGCAGATCCCCCTAGAATGGCACCAGTATTTAAGCCAGTAGTTGAAGACCATTATCTTATATTTGTATTACAGCATTATTTTTGGTGATGCTAGAATACAGTACTAACATCACTCCCTTTCCATATACATATTCAACAATTGCCATCATGTCCCTTTTCATATGAACTGAGCAGGTGCATCTCAAGAAATTCACTCCCTTGTGTTCAATGATTAGTTCATATGTGAACCTGGGATGAAGGGACTTGAGTGACATTATGTAGCCTGGCACAAGAGAGGCCATTAACTGTTACCATGTCATTGCTCTTTCGGTTGAATGCAGCATCCATGTGTCAAACTATGGAGTCACTTAGAAGCATGACATTGCCAGATGAACTATGTTGGTCTTGCCTCCTATAGGGATTCTGCATGCTAGTTATGTGACCTCTGTTAGTGTCTATATTTTCTGTGGTGTCCGAGTGAGCTGTGTATTGGATATGAGCTGCTTTTACTGCATTGCATGCAAGAGGTAAACTTGAAGGTTTAGACTGATGCCTAGTCTTTGGAGTCCTAAGGGGGCTAAGTAAAGATTTTTTTTAATGGCATCAGCATAAGATGACTTAGTCTAAGAGGTGTAATCTGTGGAACTTGCATAATTGCAGGTTCAACTTGAAGGGTGAGAGAGGTTTGCCTCCAGTTGAGTTAAATATTTATACTTCTTGTAGATAGAGCCCTTCAGGGTTAGTAGGGGTTTCTCAGTGACCATGAGGTAGTTTGTACATTGCATCAGGAATCCATGTACTATAACGATGGCAATACGGGAGGAGTTTGTATTTCAACTCTCCATTAATGGTCAGTGCTAATACATTTAAAGTAAATGAGATCTAAAGAGGAACTTGGAAATATTACAGCTGTGGAAATTTGTTGGATTGGTTATATGTTCAGTGGAAGCCCACCCTGTTCAATGCAACTGGTAGTTAGGCTGTGCACATCAGTGCAACTAAGATGGTGCTCACAAAACTCAGCCCAAGCAGTTTCCACAAAGCACAGAAAAATAAGAAATTTATTATATGAAGATATCTTTCCTGTCATACAACAACTGCTATGGCAATACTACTTTCACACCTTTGTGCTCAGCACAGTGCTGCACAGTAAATCCAACAAAGGAAAACAAAAGGTCCAATGAACACTTCATGTAATCTGAAACCCAAGTGCTGTAGACCATTCAGATACTGTACATTAATGCTGCAATGTTTCTGTTCTTTACTGATGTAAAAATACACAATGACAAATGTCATATAGTAACCTTTCCCTCCAAACTCACCGACATAACCTCCCAGCAGACCCTCTGCTCTTCTAATAATCATTAGTTCAACAGTTTGACAGGTAAGGAGATATCACCACCATGTATATAGATATATATATATATATATATATATATATATATATATATATATATATATATATTTCCCATGTTACAAGGTTTTGCAAATGTTGTTCTTTGTTTTATTCATATTTTGTTCAAATATAGCTGTCTATCAACTAGTACATTTTTGCCTCTACTCTCTCTAGCTGGGGTCTGTCACACCTGCCACCTATCACATCTGAGTTCTAATCGATGTACACTTCTTACCTTTATTTGTTGCATTACCTTGTTCAAAATATTATCTTGCCTTCCATGATGCTCTGCTGCAGATGCCTCTACAGTGTTCCTCAGTCTCTTATCTCCACAACATTATCATGCCAAAAAGTTTATTTTCTATCACTGTGTCACAGTACTTCTTTTGGTCTACTTGAAGTCAAGGGATATGAGTTAGAGTATTTCTTTGGATCACAGATTGCAGATATCGTATAATCAGTATTTGACAGTGTTTCAAATTGTCCTACAATCACTTCATTGAATGTTTAATACAACCCATTACAGATATACAACTAAGCAGTCACTAATATGTTTTTGCAGTAAGGTAAGCCTGTATATACTCCCAATGTTGAGGGCTTTGCTCACCCATATCTCTGTACTTATTATTTATTTTTATTATTTACTATCATCTATTACAGATGGGCATGGAGTGCATGGGCACATAGTCCACTGGAATATATATTTTTATTTTTTGCACATATTGCAGTATTCGTACAGTAAACTAAACTGCCATTTTCCAACACATCATCATGCATTTAGTGTGCAGAAGTTTGCTGGGGTACTGATTTCACTGACTGCCGCTGGCAAGATGTATAGTAATTACATAATTTCCCAAAAGTTCAAATAGAAAGTATTTTTCTTGAATCTTACACAAATGTGTTCTTATCTTAACTGTAGTTTTGCTGTTTCCTGCACCTTTATTGCCAGTATTGTTTGATTGCTGATTTTATTTTATTTTTTACACACTGCCGAAGTGAAAAACATGAATAATTTTCTGTTGATGATTTATAAATGGATAAGTGGATGATTTATAAACAATGTGACCTTGGACAGAAATGTTTTCTTTTCCATGTGAATATATTCATGTCATCTAAATACTGACATAATTTCCTGCGTCCTCTTCAATTTCATGAATCCCATTCCTCCACCTCCAGTTTCTTTTTTATATCAACAGCAGCACTATAGCATATGACATTCCACCCACATCTCTCACGGATCTGGTAATAATACAGTTAGTTGCATCACTATATGAATTCTTAGCCAGCAGCACAGGACAAATAATCACCTCATCGCCTCTTCCTCCTGGCCCTTTTCTGCCAAACTCTTCAATGACTCAAAGTAGCTTTTGTACACAGGGTCAGAGGTGGTACAGAAGGATATGTTCTGTCTCCTTCCCAAATGACTGACAGAGATTGTTTTTTAGTTTAATAAGTAATATCTGGTATTTGTGTAGACAAATGTTAATTTGGTCACCAGATTTAGCTACCTGACTTCTTTCTGAGTTACAAATGTGTACCATGCAATAATCTAAATTAATATCCAGCTTTATTTTCTCTTCTCAATAAAATGTAATCCCTTTCAGTTCTGAAGCGGTTAGATGGAACTGGGGTGCAGTGTGTGGGTGATACAACAGTAAAACAGCCCAATGACTATACTACTCTACATTTTTAATGTTGTCCTTGAGCTGATCTCTTCCCCTGTAGAAGTACAAAAAAATATGGAAACTGAAAAGTAACAACGATGCTTGGAAACATCAGTGTAACAAAAACAAAAAAAGGTAGTATGGATTCCATCTTAAGAAAGAAAGAACTTCCATGAAAGAATTCCATTATTAGGATGGTAGATTTTGTAGAATGGAGGTTAATATATATCATCTAATGAAATGATAGGGAGTAGCAGAAAGTAAGTAGTTGAAATTATAAAAGCAACTGTATGAGGTAGGTGTCTGGTAGTTAGCACAGAGGATTAAAGCAATGAATTGCTAATAAACTGCTTCCTGTATACCGGTGTACAAGTCACAGTTGTCCTGGTATGACCACAGAAAGCAACACTTGAGCCAACTAGGATTACCCAGTTAATTTTATATATATATATATATATATATATATATATATATGTATATATATTGAGTGTGTTTGTGTGTGTGTGTGCGTATGTGTGTGTGTGTGTGTGTGTGTGTGTTGTGCGTGTGTGTGTGTGTGTGTGTGTGTCAGGCAATACTGCCATTGGTCAATTTGAGTTTTAGTAGGCATCTGTTTTGTCAACACAGTTCGATCGACAAAACAGATGGCTGACAACTACCTGGTTTGGGAAATAAGCCCTTTCTTGGGATTGTGCAATATCAAGGTCAGTAAATGCAGTAGGTGGTGAGGGGAGGAGAGGCGGGGCTTGCACCCTGCAAAAAATGTTTTTTAATTTGCAGGGTCCAAGTTTAATCCTTGGAGAATGCAGAGAAGAGTGATAATATTAATATTGTCATGTTTAGTTGATCCAACGTGGATCTCTCTCTCTCTCTCTATAGATATATAGATATGTATATATATATATATGTATATATATATATATATGTGTGTATATATATATATATATATATATATATATATATATATATATATATATATATATATATATATATATATATATATATATATATATATATATATATATATATATATATATATATATATATATATATATATATACACATGTGTGTGAATATATATATATATATATATATATATATATATATATATATATATATATATATATATATATATATGTATGTATATATATATATAGCTTTATAGATAGATATTATTTATTTTATTTTAGTTTAAGTTTGTTAACCAGCGCAGAGCTCTGAACCCACTGGACATACTTCAGTCTCAACCAAGGTCTAACACAATAGATTCATTACATTATATACAGAGTGAATGGCAAAATGCAATACATACATAAATTATATACAAACTGCAAATCACAGCTGGCTTGAGGGTATAAATACATTAAATAAATCACATTATATATAGAGTGACTGATAAAACACAATATATACATGGACTTTATACAGAGTGGAAATAAGAATGAGCAGGCTACAAGAAACACAATGGAGAGTACAGTCAGGTAAAGGTATGTAGACGGAAGAAGGGTGGAAAGAGATTAACTTATATGACTACAGAGATAGCATTTGCATTTTCCTACAGCCTTGAAATGTTCTTTTTTACTTTATTTATGATCAAAAATGGGGTATGAGGAATGGTGTTCAGTACAAGAAGGGAGAGATGCAAAAACATTGGGACCGACGACTGAGAAAGCATGGTCTGTGA